>NC_132884.1:24805851-25093351 GCF_030463535.1 Salminus brasiliensis | reverse complement strand
GATATGTTTTTGTGTGTTTGATGGTTAAGGTATTATCCACCGGGTCAAGCTAGACCACAAGTATGACCAAGCTTAGCCATGCTGTTTGACCAGCATGATCAGCATCACCAACATCAAATGCAATGATACCCTGTACTGGTGAGCTAGAAGGTCAACCAGCTCTTGACCAGCATAATGTATGTTTTGGTCTGGATGACCAGCTTGACCACCTTGCGCATCCCACTTAGACCATCTGAAACCAGCTACCAACTGGTCTTAAGCTGGATTTCTTCATATTAATGGTAATCATATTACCAATGTGTGTAATTTTATCCTCCGTGATAATGTAGATACTGTCCAATGAAGCACTGATATGAACAGAACACCAAAAGCGCTTTTATTCAACATTACAACTTACTTTCACAAAAGTGTTCAAACTTTCACTGAAACACACTTACTGAACTCTGAAGCACATCTGCGGTGTCATTTGAGAATCATTTACTATAGAATCGGAACCCAAATCATGGGGTTCCTCATTTAAACAGTAGGTGCTCTCGGCCTTCCCTTTCTTCTTCTCCTTTTACACTCGCATGCAGCGAGCTCACAGGAGTGAAATAAATTCAGAAATGAGGGAGAACTTATCGAGCCCAGGAGACCCTGCCTTCCTTTCTCTGCCAAAGCCCACTCGGCGCTGGCCCCCCATTAGGCAGGCTGTCAGGCAGTGAGGGCCGGGCTGGGGGCCGTGTGGAGAGAGGAGCCGGACTGGAATGAGTTTGCCCCGGTCATGTAGAGCAGATGTCAGATACAGAGGCAGCCAGCAATCCATCACCAGCAGCAGCCGCCTGTCAGAAGGGTGGGGGGGAGGGGGAGGAGAGATGGGGAGAGACACACACCTTGTCAAAATACCTCCACCCCCCACTGCTCCTCATCAGAGAGCTATACCTCATGGGAGACTTCAGGAGGTGGGTCAGGCCTGTTGTCTTCATGTTATATAACGCATGCATACAGCAGGATTAGCGGAGACGGAGATGTATGGAGGGAGAGAGGGAGAGAGAGAGACAGAGAGACACTCACTCACATGTGAAGAAGTAAATTAATCCAACAGTAGTCCAATTATCCTACATAGTGGACCGCATTTAAACAGACAGGATAACTGATGACCAGAGGTGGCAGACGTACACAAGCCTCATATTTAAGTGAACGTACGAACACTCTAGATAGAAAACACTTTATAAAAGTTGAAGTATGTTTTTTTGGTATGGTATACTTTGGTAAGTATGGTATGTGTTTTTTTACTGAGGTAAATTGTAAAAGTAGATGCTACAACATGTACTTAAAAATACATAAAAAGGGTTTCTTTACAAGATGCATTTAATGATGCTCCTCATCAGAGAACTCCATCTCATGGGAGACCTCAGGAGGTGGGTCAGGCCTGTTGTCTTCGTGTTAGATAAAGCATGCATACAGCAGCAGTAGGAGAGACCGAGATGTATGCATAGACAAACAAACCGACCGACCTTTAAAAAAGGCTATTTATTTATTTATTTATTTTAAATATAGATAAACACAACCATGACAGTGGGCCATATTTATCATGAGGTTTTGAGTGAGTACACTGATCTTATATCAGTTTTAACTAGTGCCTGTACTGTTGTCCAGGGCAATTAAAAAGAACATAAGCTGATCCCCATAAGCAGATCAGCATGTCTACTATAAGAAGGTTGATAAATGTGGGCCATTGAGTGTGAATAATGCTAAAACTGCAGCATCACCTGCAGAATCCAACAAATAACATTTATTATATCAGCACAAACTAAAGGTAAGGAAATCCTGAGTTTGCCTGTGTCCTGTTCAGTTCACAGGAAAGTAAATATGTTAATGTAGAGCATTCTCTGCTCAGATTTCCCATCCTCAACATGTGATTAACAGCCGGTGTTGTCAGTCATGCATATTTTTGACAAATGTTTCAAATGTTTAATACACATTTAGTATTTTTTGTCTCTTTTGGCATCTCAATAATATTAAGGTCCTTCATAAAAAGAATGCACTAAAAATGAACAACCCCTCCTCTCCTATTAAACGGTGTGTACTGACCAGCTGTTTACTGGTTTTTAGAAACTGGTGGTAAAGATACAGTTTACCCAGAAAACTGGTGAAACCTGCAACCCTGTCTCTTCCTGCTGAAACAAATCTGTGTGGTGTACAAACCAAGAAGCAACTGGAAGGTGATTACTGGTCATACTACATAAAAATGCTCCCTCAGTGCAACAGAGACACTACATACAGCAGATGCATCTTAAAAAAATAGTCTCAGGATCTGGTAACATCAACGTACTGATCAGTTCTAGTAAAACCTTTTTTTTTTTTTGTAACTCATTTTATAATAAATAACGCCACAAATGAACAATTAGAAGCTGTTTTAAGAGCAAAGGAAGGCCTTACCCAGTATTAGTGTTCATAATAAATTGGGTGTATTTTACTACAGAAGCACACTACATGCTGTGGGTCGCCGGCGGACCAAAACGATTATCAAAGAAGAGCTCCATCAGTCACAAAACTTCCTCCTTCTAAAAAGTGGCAAAACAGATTCTACTTTTGGGTCTAAAAGCTGATTTAATGTTAAACTTAGCTTTGGATTATTCAATTATTTCTAGTTTAGCAGCTACAAAGCTTGCTGTCATAACTGATTAAGATCTATATTTGACTTACTGCACCTTTAGAACACTGCCAAGCTAAGAAATGCTTTAGAAATGTCTAACTAGTACATGCTTTTATTACCTCTATACCTATTGTCAAGATGTTCCAGTAGAAGCCTCAGTTAACCTTAACTAGTCTTTACTAAAACTAGAAAATAGGACCACATCAACCCGGTTCTATCAGCACTGCATTGGCCTCCAGTTCAATTCTGTATTGATTATAAAATTCTACTACTGACATACAAAACCCTACACTGCCTTAAAAGATTCTTTGAGCGATGCCAGTGAAGAACCACTTTTGCGTCCATACAGAACCATATTTCTAATAGAGATGTATAGTGTGTGTGTGTGTGTGTGTGTGTGTGTGTGTGTGTTTTACATTCACACACCAATTTCACGTTTCTTAACCTCAGGTCCTGGAGGCACTCTGCAGTGCATGAACATGAACCAATCAGCTCATTAGCAAGCCCCTTCAGAGTAGCAGGGGGTATGTTAAAGCACTAAAAGGGCAGGGTGCCTCCAGGACCACGGCGTGTATGGCAGCACACAGATGGACAACCATCATCTTCCAAGAGTTTAAAACAGATTCGCTGTGCACATTCCCAGCATTTAATCAAGATAACTAAATTCTACACGTGACAATCTGAAGTTGGCCATGATGATCTAGTGAGGCTGGTGAACGCACATATAAAAACAGCAGGACTTCTGATTTCCTTAGAAAAAAAAACCTTTATTGTTCATAAGGAAGGAGTTACAACAAACATGCGTCTTTACCACAATAGAAAATAAAAAGATATTGCACTGGTTTAACTAGCAGTTCTTTTTTCCTTAGCCCATTTACGCTTATTCATTACTGTACAGCCTCCGTGCAGCTCAGCCCAAGAGCACAAACACAGCGTACACACAGAGAACATGAGATATCTAGTGTGGACCCCACCATATCCTGGAGAAGTCCCTCAGGAGCACCTGTTCTGTCCAGTCATGATCCCATATCATTGAGTGTAGTGAGAGAGGCAGCAGTCTTTTTACTGTTATCAGCTCTATCCCACTGCACACTGTACACATTCTAAACAGCGTTTAGGAGTTAACATATGAGGGGCAAAGGGGGGCTGGTAGGAGTGAGTGGTTATGAGTGTAGTCACTGATCTCCAGCAACAGTAAGTAAACGGATATGCGTGTATTCGCTTAGTGGTTTCCTGTCGCGTACAAGACTCTCCTAAGGGGGGAGGGGGGCGCAAGTGTTTGCCAAGTTCACGTTGGAAAAGCTATCCCACCAGCAGCGCGTGTGTGTGTGTGTGTCTGTGTGTGTGTTTTTTTATGGCACGTAGCTGCAACACCTGGCTTGGCTTTAACGACGTGAATGGCTACCTCCGGATTAGGGATTTTTTTTTTTTACTACATCCTAACAAACAGCCCTCAGTCATCAGTCATAATCATCATATATGAGCATGAACAAGAGTGCCATTACCACCCAGTCTTTAAACACCCATCTTTTCAAGTGTTAATGTGTTTAGTGCACCAACACCTTAGAGAAAACATCTAGCTTGAGCAAACTGGCTTGTACATTATAGTAATGGAGTATAATTAGAATACTTTAACCACAGGCTATGAACTATAATGCAGACCATTTGCACTGACAACGCTGTGTTTCTGGTCATTCACACCTCTAAGGCGACGTGGCCCATTGGACAGGCTTCTTAGTAATACACACGGACTCAGCAGTGACCTGCCACACAGACCTGCACGCACACCAAAAACAGACCATAGTTTTTTTTTTCTCTCTTCCCCCTTCAAATCAGGCTTTACGCAACTCCTCCTCAGTCTAGTCAAGCTGAATTTCGATTTAGGACTCAGAGCCCACTATACAGAGCTTACAGACAGGGATACTGTAGCTTTTGGTGCTGTTTGTAGGGAGTCAGTCTTTACTAAGCTATGGACTGAAACAGAGCCACTTCGGTGCAAGACAGATAAGCGTCCTTTACAATCTACTCCTCCACACTACTTCAAATCTAGCTATACATACAGAACGCCACCTCTGACAAGAGGATACAATCAAAATGTGAGATCTGCGCAGTGTTAATCTTACTTCTTACTCGGTGCCCACGTTACACTGTAATTCACAAGCTGAACGGTGATGTTCAACGTCAGGAGTCAAGCTTCAGGCTCAAAAGGCGATCAACAGCTTTCCGTTCCTTTATGATTTTAAAACGCTAAAATGTGCAAGACACCATTCACATTTCATATAGACAGAACATTTATGAATGCATCTCATAACTGTACATACCGCCAGTGACCTGCAGCAGCCACTGGGAGTCACACGGGAGTCTAGAAAAGCAAAGAAACTGGAATCTATTAAGTTGGGCTTTTAGGAGGCATGAAAGTGTGTTGCTTTCAAGACTGGTTTAGTCCAAGACCTCCAGACCACACAGCAATATCCCTGTTTGAAACTGGACCATCTAGGAGTCTTCACTAACCAATGAGTAGCATTAGAAACAAACAGGAACACAAAAACAAACAAACAAAAAACCAATGCCATTCATTTGCTGTTCAAGAGTCCAAATCAGCACAGATGACAAGAGGGGCGAAACAAGACCGAGCTCAAGCTTCCACAGGCATCTACACTGTCATTAAACGCAAGGTGGTGAGAACATATTAAGGTACAGTAGCTACAGAACACATCAACAAGTAACAAGGGGTTTACACGATTGGTCAAACCCCTCAAGACCCCAACAAGGCGGGGATCTGATTGGACTGTATTTTATTAGTATTTCATATTCATATTATAGTATGTAAAAAGGGACTGTGCAAATACATCTTCTGCGCCTGCTTTTCACAAAAACAAAAAAGGCTAAATTCGACAGGGCTAATATGGCAAAGACAGGGCACTAATCGAAGACTTCCCAATGCCACTGGTTATAAAACACCAAACAGAACTTTAAATATTCATTTATATAAGCACACGCGCACACATACATTCACACACACGCTCACTCACTGTCTAACATTCACTTATTAACAAGCATGTACAAGTCTTCTAACCTTAAAAGATTAGTGGCAAATATACAGAAAGAACACAGCAAGTTGGTCCAGATATTAAAAATAAGAACATTTTAGTTGTTATTGATAAAAAAAAAAAGAAAGCAAGAGAGCAGGGGCTAGAAATAAAAACTATAAAACCAATTTCTAATCTGGAACACTTTCTAGTTCCTCACAACAGCGAGTCAGGAGCGTGAGTGCCAGCGTTAAAGTCAGACGTAGCCACCACATTCCATTACCACCACTCCATCACATACATTCCCCTCTACATCAGGCACGTCCAAATGCCCAGTTACTCAACTATCACTAATTACAGACAGAAACTGCTAAAGAATTTGCCACAGATTTGTATGCGGGGCTACAACTAGACAGCTTTACGTGATAGACCAAGAACTCACAAGATGAGGAAAATGAAAGTTCACATCGAATCTTATTCTGACCTCAGAAAGCTTCTGCTTTGAACAGTTTGCATTCTTGTTTGTTTTAAGGGAGAACAACTTTACAGGTGAAATTACAAGATGCAAAATGGGGTTTGTTTTGTCCACTATTCTACCACACAACAAGCTTTTTTTTGTGTATCACTACGACTCAAATGTGCAGCGTTCCAGGCTCATAAATTAAGACATGCAGTATATTCAGTACCTAAAGATTGAGAACTGGCGTAAGAGAGACTAATGGAAAATGTCGTTTGGTTTCCAGCCAACTATTGTAGGGTGCTACAATATTTAAGTTGATGTGTTTATACAAATTGCTAAGCATACGCTACTTTTATTGCTGAGATACATCTTACCCTCCTAAGAACGAACAGTGGAGGGATGTTAAAAGTGAGTTTTTCTGAAGTGTGTTAAGGCACAACTAGAACTACAACAGGACAAGCAGAGAGCCTAATCATCTTGTGGAGAGGTACTGAATGTGGCAGTTTGACTCTTTTCTTTTATCTGTTTATTTCTAGCCCCATATTTTCCTTTTTTGGCCAACAAACGTGAACTTAATAAAATCAATGTTGAGAAAAGGTGTAAAGGGAAAAAATAAAAGCGATAAAGCCCATGTTAATGTTAGAATCACACAGTATAGAACAATCCAAGACTCCTTTGCCTGCATCTTCCTCTATCACCTCTTTCCTCATGGTTAGTGTGGACTGAGAGTATGTATTTTCTATTCTGTACACATGCAAGCTTTGAGAGTTGCGCAAAGTTTTACTAATTGTCGTTTTTCCCCGGTTTTCCATGGTTGCTACGTCTTCTTGCTGGATTTGTCTTGTGGTGTGGAGGAGCTGGGTTTGCTCTGGCTCTGAGACTGTGCTTCAGGTCCAGGCCTCAGGGGGGCACTGCTGCGTGGAGTTCCTGGCCTGTCCTGCTGCTCTCCTGCAGTTTGGGATAAGTCTTTCGGGGTAGAGGGTTTCTTAGAAGCTCCTGAAAGCTCCACAGGCCTTTGAGAAGTGGAAGGTGGCTCAGATTTGGTGGCTGGCTGTCTAGAAGGCAATTCCGGCACTCTCCCTGTTTGGGAGGCCGAAGCTACAAATGGAAAAGACGTATCAGGTGAATCAGAACGGTCCAAACGAGGCTCTTTGCTTTTTGAGTGAGCTTCTGCCGGGGGTCTAGTCTCCTTGCTCCTCTCATGGGCTTCTTTGGTCCCTGGTATATTGAGTTTCACTGGGCCCAGCACACTCTTGGCCACTGTGGCCAGCTGAGAAACCACTTTATCCACTCCGCTCTCCGTGGGTGTGGAGGAGGAGGAGGACGTCGCAGCGGCTACAGCAGCGGCAGCAGCTGCTGCTTGTCTCCGATTGTCTGCCTCCTTCATCTCCTTTGTAATGCCTCCAGTTGGTGTAGTAGACACTGGGGACTCCCTGGTCACTGCTGGCACTGTGCTGGACTCCTGCTTGCTGCTCATTTTGGCCCTGGGCTCAACACTTTTGGAGGTCCTCCGGTCTAGAGGGGGTACTGTGGGTTTCAGAAAGGGGTCTTTGCTGACTGTGGTGAACGCACTGCCAGGAGTGGAAAAGGGGCTAATCAGAGGGCTGGACTGAGGAGTGTTAGTTTTAGCACTGAACAAAGACTCGAGGATTCTTCCCCCTCTCCCACTGGAATCTTCTGCTAGTGCTGAGGTAGAGGCAGGAGTGGGAGCAGATATAGGGGTCTGGCTGAGTTTCTGCTCAGAGGATTTGGCTTCTGCCTGAGGTTGTGCCAGAGATGTAGTTGGTGTTTGTTGGGCCTGTAGTCCTTGGCTGAGCTGAGGAGAGCCTGGCTGAGCTACTGTGGAAGGAGTCACAGACAGAGTGGGTAGAGCAGCAGGCCCCATCCTGATAGCATGAGGCGATCCCATCACAGTCGTGGGCCGAAGCACGTGGCTAGGAGGGACGAAAGTTGTCCTGCGTCCTTCCTGGCTATCTTCCGACCCCTCGTCTGTCTCATCCTCAGACGAATCCACCTCATGGATGGCGTCCTGTTTCTGCAGAGATTCGCGGCGTTCTGCTCGATCTTGCCTGATAGCAGACAACTTGTCCTTCAGCTTGCTCTTACCAGGCGCCAACCCCAGAGAGCCCGTCCCAGAGTCAGGGCCTTCCTGTCTGCTCAGCTTGCGGGCAGAGTGCTTCTGCAGGCTGCCCTTCTCGGCTGGAGACACCCTCCCACCCAACAGGGTCTCACTAGCGGACTCCTGCAGGCTCTGCAAGCTGGGGTCCCGCTGAAGCATCTCCTTCTTAAACTCTGAGTGAGAGATGTCCAGGCTGTGCTTGCGGTTGGCTCCCACAGGCAGCTTCTTATCTCCTGCAGAGGAGGGAGAGGGGGATGAAGAGGAGGAAGAGAGAGAGGCTGCTAGCTTCTCGGCCGACTGCACACGTTTGAGGAGGGGAGAGCGAGGGGGGTCTGCGCTCTTCGGCCGGGCGATCTGCCGCACCAATGGAGGAGAGGAGTGAAGCTTGACGGGAAAAGACTGGCCGATGGAGGAGCTGACCAGAGCGTGGCTGGGCAGGGGTGAAGGGGAACGCTGGGGGGAGGTACTCTGAGGTGTGGGGGAAGGTGTGCGGGCCAAAGGCGAAAGGGGGATGTTGCCAGCAGACTTGCGTCGAGGGGAGCGGTACTGGCGTTGTAGCTTCGGGGCCAAGCCATGCAGGGAGCTGGGGCGGATCTGGCCAGAGCTGGCAGGAGAGTTTGGAACACTAGAGCTGGGAGAACTGCTCTGAGAGGAATTTCCACCAACTGGAAAAACAGAAGAAAGCACAAACAAGCTTATAGCCAAGGTTTACATTGGAGTAACATTTTATGAAGACCATTAAAGTTTCACAACAATAGCTGTTGCTTCTAGCAATGGCCATGATATTAAAGGATACATAAAAATTCTAAAATGATCCTAGAAAACATCCCTAAAAAAGTGAAACCAAAAAGGTTGAATAGTTAACATGTATTAATCTGAATAATGTACTAGTTATTGTATTAACAACATGAGCAGCATCATTAACTAGCCCATAAACAGCTGGACCATTTGAGCATGAATCAGCTGGACTCCAGCCCCTGTTGCCCACCCCTGATCTACAGCGTTGGCCCAATCTTTGTCACACTGATAGACTGGGAGCCCCAGAGAGCACAAGCGGCCTCCATCTTTCTGGGTGGGTAGGATTATGCTTCCTCTCCACCAATCACTCTGCATAATGCTAGCCAGGGCTAACCAAACTGGTGTAGCTGATGCTGTTGCATTAGTGACCGTTTAAAAAGATAAAGGTAGCTTGCTTCATGAGTGTGCGCCAACTTTCACCCTCCCAGCACTGGTAGCATCATGTTATAGAGGCAGTAACTGGATGTGACTAAAACTAGGATAACATTAAATAAAAATAATAATAATACTAATAATAAAAATTAAAAAAAAAACACCACCCCCAGGTAGTCCCAATGCAGTTACCAAAAATTATGTGTTAACATTGATAAGTGATCTATTAGCATATCCTAAGTTTTTACCAGAGTGAGCTGAATCTGGCGTAGAGCGGTAGCCCTGTGTAGGGGAGCGAGGGGACATGTGCGTAGGGGAGCCAGGGACACTCTCACCCGACGACACAGAACGATTTAGGGATGACAGACTGCGACTGGTGTGAAGGAGGGATGCCTGCTTAGTGATCTTCCGGAATAGAGAGTTCCTCTTCTTACTGCTGAAACACACCAACACAAACACCAACACATAAACATACACATTTCCAACCATTTACAAAAACAAAAGCAATACTAACTACTAAAGAATTAATAGAAAAAGTAACAAACTTTACCTGTCCTGTCCCTCTTTGGTCTTGGTCTTCTTGTTGCGTCGGGCCATTTTAGACTTGTGGCTTGTTTTGCGGGCAGGACCCACTTTAATGGATGTGTTCTCAAATGGTGTAGCAGAAATGGACACTTTAATACCACTCTGTATGGAGGGGGTTAAAAAATGCATATTTTAGACGCATTATCTCTAAAACAAGGATGACGTAAGTGTAAGAAAGTGTGTAAGCGTCTCTGAAAATGAACCTTGAGAATGAGCTCCACAACTTCAGTGTGTACGAGCCCATGGACTGGCTCTCCATTAACGTGCGTGATGAGATCTCCCTCTCTCAGACCAGCCTCATGAGCTGGCCCTCCCTCCTCCACATGCTGGATGAAAACATCACAAATACACACTGCATATTAGCCACATGATATGTATGAGTAATGTGAACCTTTAGTATTTTGCTGCATATTCCTTTTTATGCACATCCACTTATTCACCAACTCACCCAGACCATGTGGTGCACAGTGTAGATATCTGTGTCTCCCATATAGACTCGGATGGCCCGTAGGGTGAAGCCATATTTCTTGCCTGCTCGGTGGATAACAATAGCGGGTTTAACACTGCAGACAGCAGGGGAAAGGTCCCGGCTAGGCGAGGAGTCCCGTGACGAGGGGTTGGAGGAGAGAGAGTGAGGAGACATAGGGCTGGCCAGAGGAGATGCACCATGGTGGTCTGAAGCAGAGGTGATAAGTAATGGGGGAAGAAAAACAATTAGAACTTTAACTAGAAACCGTGGTTTACTACTTTTCCCCAGTGGTGCAAATCAATGTCAGCAAAATAGCCTTTATATGCTGAAATACTTTGGTCCATTAAGATTTACTGACCTGCAGGGATCATGAGCGAAAGCGTGGTGGCAGAGGCTGACTTTATGACCTTATTGAGGGGCCGAGACGTGTGTTTCTCTGTGTCCCCTGACAGCAGTCTGTGACGGGCTCTGCGGGCAGCCAGGTCACTGATGGCCTTTGGAGTGGAGTTATCTGATCCATCAGTACTGCAGCGAGGAGAGCCTCGATCCCCTACATCTCCAGAACTACCAGCTACGCACATAAACAAGAACATAATGTATATTCCATATTAGTGGTGTGCCATTTTGCGCAGTTGTACAATTGTTGCAAACAGCAAGAGAATGGAGGCAAGAGCTTAACAAGTGCACTAACGTGTGAGTGTGGCTCGGCTGGAGGTGGACCCAGGTGTGGTTGGAGACTCATCCAGTTTGAGCTCCCTCTCCACAGGCAGTTCTGGGATAGCAGAGGGCAGCTCTTCACTGCGTGGTCCCCTGACTGGAGTCTTCCGCGCCCCTTCCTCCTCGCTGGAGATGGCAAAGCGAGGCATCTCGATGATGGCTGAGCAGCAGCGGCGCCGCACGGTCAGGGGAGGGCTGGAGTCACTCTCGGTGTGTGAAGACTCAGACACAGACAGACGTTTACGCAGTCTGGGGGTACACATACATATGACATTTCAACATTAATGTGACATATTCTAAATTACATTTGCACACTGTGCATCACTTGGGTGCTAATCAAGAATAGCATTGTAACTAATTATCAGTTGTGCTAGCTAGACTATTGTACCGTTTGAATGCATGAATGCATCTCTCCTGTCAAAAATAATTAAAAGTCTACAGCCCTGTACAGTGTGAATCTCCCACCACCTCAAATGGTTACATCAATTCACTATCAGCACAGCAGGGCAGCAATCTCAGCTTATACCATATCACTCTCGATGCAACTACAATGTACTGCAATGTTTCAGGATAACCTGGCCTACCATATAAACATTAAAGAGCATTACATACATCGCTTTTATTTTATTTTTTTAGCAAAACATGTTTTTTTGTTTTTAAATGTGTCAAATAATGGGTTACACTGCTGTTCCTGCAATGGACTAAGGTTTGGTTCCCCAGCTGGTAAACCCGACCATGCTGCACCAAAAAGAGTCCTTAAGCAAGACTCCTAACGATACATACACCTACCTATGCAACACGTTAATTCAACACCACACGTTCCGGATTTTTGTTAATTCAACACCAAGGAGCATTTCAACCTTAAAATAACAGCTTCCAAACTACTGTGATGCTCCACTCATCTGTCATAGGGAGAAAAGTGTCTATACTGTTGGTACTCTAGGCTGCTAACTTAACTGGAAACATTATGTATGTATGGTGAAGTGGGCAAGACAATGCTCACAAGCACTGTGTAATGCGGTATGTCATATCCATGTAAAATTCTGTACTATTACTCTTTATATTCGTCTGTAGAGTAGAATGCTGGTTCTGCATCTCTTAAAAGTCCAGAAATGCATTAAAGCGTGTGCTTCTTTAGTGGTGGGTCAAAGCCCAAATTCCACCTTCTGACTGTAGGGGAAGGAGCAAGAAGTCCCAATTCTCTTTAAACCTTCACTGTAGTCTTAAATAGTAATAAGCAACAATTGAGGATCAAGAGGAGTACGTACATCTCAGGTGAGCCCACCAGCCAGCTGCGGTCACGAGACTTCAGACCACTAAGGCTGTCGATGCGCTCAGCACCCTCCTCACTCAGACTGCGTTTGGTGGGGGGAGGGGTGCGCTTCTCTTCATGTAGGGTCAGACGCTCCATACTGCTGTACACCTGAACATAACACACAATAGACACTCCATCAGGCCCTGAGGAGCATCTCTACATTTTTACAGGTAGCCCAACAGGAGGAGCGATAGAAAAAAAGTAAAATGGTTTATGTGGTACGGTAGGGTGTTTGTACCTTGTTGAATCGCGGAGAGCACGAAGAGAACTGGCGCATCTCTACATGCTCATCATCGTTCGTGTCCTCCTCTTCATCAGAGTCCAGGTGGTGATACCTATCCGAGCGAGCTGGGAAAAAAAATAATTAAATAAAAAAGATCTGTGAGTGAGCTTAAGAGAAAGATGAAAGAAAAGCAGTCTTTTCCCCACAAGCTGTTCTTGTGGAAAGTGACATCACGACTGAAGGCTTACTGTCAAAGTAGCTGGTATCATCTTCAGACTCAAGCTGAGGAATAAACTCAGCTTTCTGTCTCAGAAGACTGTTCCAGTCCAAATCAGTGAAGAACCTGTGCTGCTTCACCTCAAACGCACTCCCTGGAGAGGAAGAGAGAGAGAGATTATGTTCAATTAGTAGCTTTAGGCATTCTCTCTCCTTCTGTCTATTACTGTTGCTCAGTCATTCTTCAAATCATTTCCCCCTCACAGCAAAAGAACAAAAGCAGTGAAGTACATCAAAAGGAACCAGAGACACAGAACATGTCAAAGTCAAAGTTTCCTACGGATTCCCAACAAAAGTAAACATAATACAACTCTTTACAACCGAAGGAAAGTGGTTAGAGAAGAAGTACAGTTTTTTTGTATGGTGTGCATATGTGTGTACCTGTTCCTAATCGCTCGAGTGGATTTTGTCGTAGCAGTTTGGAAATGAGGTCTTGAGCATCTGGAGGTAGAGCTTCATCTTCCTCAGGCCAGATTATCTCATCTAAAGCAAATGGAAAACAAAAGAAAAAGAGGCAAATAAACATATCGGATAAATCAGACCAAGGGAGGTGCATGAAATGTGCCAAATTAAAATTTATCAATAATACATTACACAGCGAGTAGGAAATATAGTAGAGCTACAAGTAGATGCTTTTCTTTCTTCTACTTACCACTGATAACTTGTCCAAACAGCTCTTCGGGGGTATCTCCAAAGAAAGGAGCACAGCCTACCAAAAACTCGTACAGGATGACGCCCATGGCCCACCAGTCCACAGGCTTCCCATAACCTTGCCTGAGGATCACCTCTGGGGCAATGTATTCAGGGGTACCACACACCTGATAGGCAGACAAAATGAGAAAGAAGGTTAGGGAAAGGCCAGATGAGGGCACATATGAACACATGCCAGGCTGGACACTCATACCTGTTTGTCTAGAAACTCGCGGGCATCTTTCTCAATGTGTCCTTCATATAGGTTGGTTGTGAGACTCATGAGGCCAATCTTTGATAGACCAAAGTCTGTCAGTTTGATGTGTCCCATGGATGTGATGAGAAGGCTGAAATTGTAAACCAAAGACAAATGTTTATTGATATACTGTAGTATTAAAAGAGATTATGGTTTGTTTATTTCATGTCGGTTTGTCTGAGTCTGTGAGCCGCCAAAGAAACTTCTCAAATCATTACAGGCAACAAACTGAAATGTGAAAATCCCTGTATGTGTCTGTATGAGAGAGAGAGAGAGAGAGAGAGAGAGAGAGAGAGAGAGAGAGAGAGAGAGAGAGAGAGAGAGAGAGAGAGAGAGAGAGAGAGAGAGAGAGAGAGAGAGAGAGAGAGAGAGAGAGAGAGAGAGAGAGAGAGAGAGAGAGAGAGAGAGAGAGAGAGAGAGAGAGAGAGAGAGAGAGAGAGAGAGAGAGAGAGTTAGGTGGGCTTACTTGTCTGGTTTGAGGTCTCTGTGCACAATACCATAATTGTGCAGATACTCCAGTGCCAGAACAGTCTCAGCAAAGTACATGCGTGCCATATCCACTGGCAGAGCTCCGATGTGCTTTAGTAGAGTGGCACAGTCCCCACCTCAACACAGAATGATAATCAAGGTTTAAGACAGGATACATCAACTACAGTTTAAAGGTTATGATTCACTTAAGATTATGGTATAAGTGTTATTTTATATTCACAATAAGAACGTGGACACTTATTTAATTATACACCATAAACTAGAAATGCAAATTTAATATCTTCAGCTAGACTGTGCAGTACAATAGATACAGCTAATGTACAGCTCTGTTCATAATATAATGACAGCATCCTAACTTTCTATTAATTATTTCAAACCCGTGAAACTGAATGGAATTAGTGTTAGTTCTACATTTCCCTGCAATAAAACTGATTAAACCATGATTTAGACCTCTTGAACGGTAACATACAGTATGTTCACTACAATGTGCATTTGCATTCACAAGTGTCCTACCTTCTACATACTCCATCACCATGCAGAGATGTCTACGTGTCTCAAAGGAGCAAAACATGCTGACAACAAAGGGGTTCTCAGCAAAAGTGAGGATGTCCCTCTCCACAAAGGCTTGCTGGATCTGGTTTCTCAGGATCAAGTTCTGCTTGTTGATCTTCTTCATGGCAAAACGCTGGCGGGTCTCTTTGTGTCTCACCAAAAACACAGCCCTAAAGGAAGCAAACAGTATTGCATATATAGCCATATTACTTCACTACTTTTTTTCTGGTGCTCATTTTTGGTGGCTGATTTTGCTTTACACTTTCACACTGGGTTTAATAAAGTCGAGTAAAACAAGTAATTCAAGAGCACCTTACCCATATGCTCCATTACTGATAAGTTTGACAGTCTCAAAGTCCTCTTCTCTTGGAGTTTTGGTTTTGGGCTGAGGCTGAGGCGGCTGTACTGTAGCACCACGACTCTGAAGAAAAGCAGATACCCTCCAGTCACTCAGAAAACCCATACACAGTATTCCCTAATTCTATAATTTGCTGAATTTGCACTTCACTTTTTCTGACTTGTGTCAGTTTATCTGCGTCTTCAAGAACAAAAAACTGTGAAACATTGAACTGGGCTATTTCAGGTTTATTCACCTCTGATGAGTCCTCTGTTTCAGGTGTTTCTGGATTTCCGCTGTCATAACTGCTCAGCTGGGCCATTTCTGTGCACAGAAAAGAGAACAGGACAGGAATTGCAGATGTTTAAACCATTAATACTCAAGAGAGTGCAGAGAACTTGTGGCAGTGTGCTAGCGATGTTAACTGACTAACAAAAATATTACACAGTTCCCTTTTCTAAGATCTGATGAAAAAGGGTCCTACCCTCCAGAGGGTCCCTAGTAAGGCCCAGCTGGCTGATGATGTAGCGGGGAATGTCTGATTTAATGCCTTGGCCTTCCTTAGCATGGCCCTCTGCAGCCTCCAGCAAGTGGTAGAACTCCTCTGGATCAAACTCCTATAGGAAAAAGATGCTCAAGTTAACAGAAGCTCAATTTATTTCAGAATATTTTTTAAAAACACCCAAATTATGTTGTGTGCTTATCTCTCATCATGAAGCTGAAATGAAGCACAACCCCTTTTACCATGGCTGCAGAAATTCAAGTAAAGTGCATGGCTCCCAGAGTCTTAACATTAGAACTTTCAATAGCCCTTTGGTCCTATCATGAAGGTGTCCTTTCTGGCTTAATGAATGGCCAGAATGGCACAAAAGGCTAAGAGGGTTATAGTTTATAAAGACTATCAGTAAGAAAAAAATATTTTCACTGTAGCCATTTTTTGTTTTAACTATCAGGTTGGTTACACCATTAAACGTGAATCATTTGTTTTATGCTGGAGGAGCACAGCTAAACAGCTGCTGTGGCTTCATTAGGGAGGAGCCATTCTGCATGCTGTCACATTGCTGACTACACCTGATTACTCTAAATACACAAGTGAGCCGGGCCACAGAGCCTTGTCCCACACACAGAGCGTGTGTGAATATTCCCTCACTCACACACCCATATGCATGCTTGCACTGTGGAATAAACACAACTCTCACATCGATCATTCCAGACCATCAAATAAGAAGAGAGGTCCCTGGCAAATACTGAATATTACAGCAATAATGGTAAGCACAATAGAAGCACTAATGACAAAGTAGATGTGCCTTAGATTTGATTGGATAACCCACGAACTGTGACCAGAACACAATCTCGAGTAATACTGCTTTACATACAGACAAATCAATAATAACATTGGACACAGAGTGCGTGTTTGCTTTGGTTCACTAGGCCATTTTGCTTCTGGGAGATTTTTCACTGCGAGTGTGCTGTGGTCTCCTCCTTTGCTTTATAAGCTACAGCAAAACAGGCAGAGCTCAGAACAAATAACAAGAAGGTTAACAAAGAGCCTGGAAGCCTGAAGACGGCCTCTTACCAGACACTCCAGCAGCCGAGCAGGCCGAGCGATGATGATCATTAGTTTCTTCACGAGCTGGGTGACAAAAGTCACCTCCACACTCTCTGAGCGTTCATGGGCCTGGGGGGACAAACAAACAAACAAACAAACAAAAAAAACATAGCCCTGTTATAGATATCTTCTCATGAAGAAATAATCACTGACATTTTTGGAATTTTTTTCAAATATGTTGAACATGATGAAATAAGCTGCATCAGATCAGGCTATTCTGATGTGGGACAATCTGGGCTTTTTGGAATACCTACAAAGCATGAGAATTCCAAAGCAACCTACTGTTCAAAATGCGAGTGGATGGACAGTGAAGGAGAGGAAACGGGAGTTGATGAAAAGGCACAGGGGGATGTGTAATAGAGTGGTCTGCTTGGTTAATAAACAGCGGCTGGACTGAGGCTAATAGAGCTGTCTACAGCTGACAACACTCTACCCTCCAGGGTATTTCTAATCATCTTCTGAATAATTTATACAGGTAATGAAACCTGCAAAGAAACACACATACACACAGACATCCACATACACACAACAGTCTGATGGATAGATATGGTATATGCAGTTCACTAGACGATAGAGGATACTGGAGCAGGAGAGAGAGCAAGAGAAAAGAGAGATAAAATTGCCTGGCTTGCACTCTGCCCTAGGGTATATGAGGTCAGGAGCAAATTCCCAGGATTCATCAGAGGCCAGGCGTCATGGTCAGAGGACTGGCCGTGGAAACTAGATTGGTTCTTGTGGTTTTGAATGATGAGACTGTTGGACAGCGATTGGTCATTTAAAAATAAATAGACATCAATGGCCTTGGGGCATTTTCACCTGACCTTTCCATCCAGCCTGTCTGCTGAATAAAAGACATGGCAATGGAAAAATGACGTTGCATCAGTTCAGTTCAATTTTTGATTCATTCATGCAGTGAACAAAAACTAAAGCAATGGTAATGCCACTCTAGCAAATGTAAAATCACGAATACAGTATGTAATGGATATGGCCACTGTAAAACAGTGTGAAGTACAATAATAATAAAAAAAAAACGTTTATGGTTAATTGGCCAACTAGCCTTGAATAAACATATATAATAAAGCATACTTTAATTATATTTTAGTTTTTTTAAATAATGTGTTTCATGCACATATTGCACCAAAATGAGCAGGATATCAGCAGTACATAATGGTAAAACTCCATAAATGCAGCTATCCGTGCTATCCGAGTCCACGCACCCAAACACCTTGGTCTTCACAAAACGGCAAACGAACTGTAAGGTCCTCGCTGTGTCCGATCATGCTCCATTCCCACCGTTCCAGAACGTGCTGAAGCACCTCTTCTTCTTCCAAACGCCTCTGCCACGAGACGCGTGCCATCCTTCACACGGGACAGAGCCAAAGTGCGCTTTCCGGCACACACCTGCTGAAGAGGCGATTTATACAGTCGCCTCGCTCTAGCCCACCTGTCACGCTGAAACCCCCAATCCAAACCAGCCAATTAGCCTGTGCTGGGTGATGTCATCCTCGCTCCCTTGAATGCCAAGACGGTGCGTCCGATAGTGTGTTCATGAGTGTACGAGGCTCATGCGGTGTTAGCATTCCACTGGTGAATCGAGCGTATTTGCTTCTGACAGGCAACGGTGATGGGGTGGTTAGATAGCCAACCAAAAGAGGGGAAAGCCTGACCCCATCTCTCCTCCTCCTCTCTCTCTCTCTCTCTCCATTTCAATCGCTCAGCTAGACATACTCTCTCGCCTAAACATGCTCCCGCTCTCTCCATGCTATAGCCTTCCTTCTGGATGTCTGAGGGAGTCATTCGTCACCAACGGTGGTAACTGAAGTGTGAAATTAAAATCAGGGAGGTGCTTCCCCCATTTCTAACCACATACACACACGCATACACACACACACGATTTAGAGGGATCTGAATGATACCACAGGGAGCCGTAAAGCTGGTTAAGCCTCCTGTGACTGAGCTAATCAAGACATCAGCAGCCTGCCTCACTGACTGACCTACGACAGGTGACCATAGCACCGCTGGCCTAATAGCCCTAACAGACATGACTGTCCTGTTGTGATGACCTCACTGTGCTCACAGAGAAACAGAAAGTGAGGTGGTGTGAGGGGATCACAATCCTTAGAGCCCAAACCTTATGAAGTGTTAGGGATCCCTAATGAAGGATTTTTTTTCCCCACTTTGGGAATTCAAGCCATCATATGTGCTCTTGTACTTACATCCTGCAGCAGTTTCTCCAGGTTCTCCTGCAGCTCATAGAAGTAGCGGGAGGTGATAAGCCCCTCACGCGACTTGTCCAGGCAGTCTCGGGACAGCTCAATGACCTGGTGGTGGATGAAGCTCAGGACCCCGTCGGCCAGAGGCATGACTTTCTCTGGAGCAGAGGAAGACATGAACTCGGCCAGACGCTCTTCCATCTGAGCTGTGGCCTGTAGGGAGAAACAGAGAAACAGGTGATGCTCAGGGGAATTCATTACTTTGTGCAGATAGGAAAGCTACACAGGGCTAATTCAAGCTGGTTCGAACATTCCAGTGGTTATTTAAAGAGTCTCTGGGTGGAAAATGAATCTTGTTTTTCACTTTTTTTTTATTATTATTATTTATTTATTTTTATTTTTTTTCTTTCATATTTTATATTTAAATCTGGCAGTTGTTCTTTATATGAAATGGTCGAAAATGACTTGATGGCAATGATGGAGTATTTTTCTGGACTTTTATTAAAAGTAAGTTAATGTACAGTTGTTCATTCTGGAGATACAAGGTTTTATCTTGACGGCGAAAATAAATAAATAGTTATAACTGTAGTTACAGATAAAATACAGCTGTTGCTCTCTGGTCGTAGCTCACCTTTGGGAAACGTTCTTTGTAGACGTGGTTCATCATGACAATCTCATGGTCAAAGGATATGGGAGAGCGACCAGGGCTGAAATATAAAACAAAAATAAAATAAATAAACAAACAAACAAATAAATGAGGCTTAAGGAATGGATTCACCTAATGAACCAGAACAGCATAATAACTTTTTTTTTTTTTTTTGACAATGCCTGCATTGAACCTGCCAAAATCACAGGATACATGGTGCTATTTATGCAAACGCCTGTATGTATGACAGGTGAAAATTAATCAAGGGCTTCTTGTCTGCAGGAATATTCTGCATACCATGGCTTATTACCACAGTGTTCTCAAAGTAATGTATGATTTTTACATTACTTTTAAGGGCAAAAATGTAAGAACTACAATATGGGTCCAAATGTTTGTGGACACCCCCTTAAATGGATGCATTCAGCTACTTTAAGTTGCACCCATTGCTGACACAGACACAGCTTGCTTAGTCCCTGTAGAGAAGCACCAATAAAATCGGACTCTCTTGAGCAGATAAACATGAACCTGTTGGCACCATGCCTAATGCCAGATGCTATATCCAATACTTTTGGGATGAGTTGAGATGAGGTGAATTGATCATCCAACTTTGCTGAATGCAATCAAATTCTTACAGCAATGCTCCAAAATCTAGTAGAACTCTTTCCTGGACATTGGAACAGGATTTTTAACTTGAATAACTTAAGAACAAACAATAAACAAGCAGTTGTCCCAATACTGTTTGTCCATATAACGTATTTACTTTATATAGTATATATAACGTATATACTGTATCAGGTAACCAAAATATTGTAAAAATTCACATAACCAAAAAATCTTTTGGCCTAAAAGTGCTTAAATCATGCCAATAGTTTGAGCGCCGACATCACAACAAAGAGGTAAAAAGTGTGGGGTCACCACTACTCCTAAGCTAGCCTCTGAAAGCTGCTTTCAGATTTTGAAAAGAAAAGTACAAGATCTAAACCAACTGCAAAAGGAAAAGGCTCATTTATTAAAATAAATAAATAAACAAAAATCTATGTGTCGGCAAGTGATTGATGGGCAATGCATGAGTAACTGATAGCCCACCACGAATGCTGGCAACAGCGAGCTGGGGGTGTGCAGGGGTTTGTCTGTGAGTCACCCTGGCCAACTGGAGAGAAACTGGTCATGTGACCGTAGGGATGAGGTAATGCCTTTAGTCATCCATCGACAGCCTGCCTGCTCTATTACCAACCCTAATTGAATGAGAACACACTCAGAGCGCCGCATTAGGTCAACCTCAAGGGTGCCGTTTCTCACCACACCAAAATAGAAACGTAAACACAAACACACACACACAGGCTATTGTCTACAGGTGTGTCGTAACGGCAGGAATGTCAACTTGAAAACTGTGTAAAAAGAACTGCAATCAAACTCAGGCTGCAGTAAGAAAAGGTTAAGTCTGACAGAGATTGATTCATTGCCAAGGGGTGCTGCATTAACAATCACATTGAGAGCATTTCTCTAGCTGAGAGAAAAAGAGAGATGTGTGTGTGTGTGTGTGAGCCCTTGTGTGAGTCTGAGACACAAAATGAGAGAGAAAATGTCTTGGAGCAATTTTCCTGGTTATTAAATAAAGAATTCAGTGTGAGAAGGATCAGTGTGCTGCTCCTGCGGAGGAATAACAGCCACAGATGATAATTAGGAAATGTAATTATTTTCTCTAATGGAAGCAGAAAAACGACCTTGCTGTTAAAAAATTGTTCATTTCTTTGAGAAATGACCTTGAAAGAGATTCTCATTACAGTTTCAGGCAAAATACGATTTTGATTTGATCTGCTGGATGTGTAAAATGGGGAGTTCTTATCTTTAATCTACATGTAGGGAGAGAACAAAGAGGGCATGGTCAGTCTTTACCAGCCTTCACTAGACAAAGAACTGTGCGCGCGCACGTGTGACTGTTATGATTGAGTATGTGCAACAGACAGAAAGACAGAGGGCAAGAAGAGGACAGAAGGAAAAGGGGGAATTAGGCAACCAACTGCCTCTGACCGAATGGATAGTCTACACAAACACATAAAAGCCTGCATATGGTCGCTGTCCAATGAAAAACCTGCATTTCCAAAATGGTGACTGTACAGGAGAAGGAAAAAAAAAATGTTCTTAACTCAGAATGGAAAATAAGAGTTCATCCAAGTTAGACAACAGAGAATCCTAAAACATGCCAAAAATGGAGATACGTGGTTTTCATTGGACAGCAGATTTATAGTTTATACTATATGTACTATATAAACACCACACATGAACCAGTTGAGGAACTGAACCGAATCCAATTTTCAAACACTATGTTCAGAGCCAATTCAGAAAGAAAAGGGGAATAAAATAATCTATTCGACCAGATAAAAGGTTAGTTTCTATACACAACATTCCTCCACTGCAATGGAATTCAAACGGCAGTTCCAACCCCATGCACTTTGAATAAAACTGCATTGCAGATACTTTCACCAGGCTTGCTTACAGAACTGCCAACTGCCAGGCTGATTTTCAGGCATTTTCAGGCTTTGTTAGTCACGCAAGCACTGAGAATATGACTGTTAGCGTTTAGCAGGGATCGCTTCATTACAGCAAGATTTCACAGAAAGACGGCTGTAACCTGCACACTTGGCACATCCATGATGGATGATGCCCTATATGTTGGGCTTCTAAAGGTCTGTGAACAAGTGACACATTTTGTTGATTTTCTAAGCTAAAAAGTATGTGAACAAATCCTTTACAGCAAACAAACCTGAATATAAAGAATGAAAGGCTGTGCTTCTGACTGTTTACCTGCATGGACTCATGTTTTCATCTACTGCTTGACTACACATTTGCTATTATTCTCTTATAATACAGTATTTTTAGTTTTGTCTTCCAAGAGAATCCAAGAGAACATCTCTAAGATGTGATAGAACAGGAGAAAAACTGTCTGAAGTCAACATGGACCTCTCAAAGAAATGCTTTCGAAATCTTGCGGAATCCATGCCACAAAGAACTGAGGCTGTGGCTGACGTGTGCCCCATGTGTTTTTGATTTTCCAAGAAAAAAATACACTATGTCCAAATGTTTGTGGACACCCTGTCTGATGAATACATTCAGAGACTTTAATTTGCACTCACTGCTGACACAGATGTGCAAATGAACACTCACAGTTTGTCTAGTCCCTATAGAGAAGTATTGACAATAAAACAGGATTAGCAGATAAACATGAACCCTTAGGAGTAGGAGGGTATAAAGTGCCCCAGCCTTGAGCTGTGGAACTGTGTTCTCTGGAATGATGGTGCTCCATTTAATACTTTTGGGAAGAGTTGGCGAGTTGGGGATGAGGTGGGGTGGAGATCATCCAACATCCTGACCTCACTAACACCCCAATGGGGTCCCAATACTTTTGTCCATATAGTGCAAGTTCACATCCTCTACAGAGAATGCACTCCTTCTTAATCTAAATCATAATTACAGTTTATTTGCTTAACATGTTTGGGGTGAAATTTTTTTTTTTTAAATATGACGCGCCTCATGTGGAAGATAAATAGCACATTAAATCCAATCTGTTAAATTCCAAAGATTTATAGGAATTGTGCACTAAAACATGCAAAAATTTTGAGCTTGTGTTGTGTATGTTAATGTATAAATATATAAGCACAAGCAATGGAGAGATTACAACAATAAGGAAAAGACGAAGAGGAGTCCTCAAGCACTGTATGAAAAAGCACCACTGTCAATTCGCTCTGCATGTCTGCTAACCAAGGCCAAGAAATTAGCATATGATTGCTCCGTTTCCTCGCTTCTAATTAACCGTGGTAGGCTGTGCCCTCTCTTTCAGAACGAGCGATGAAGAGTTCTAGAAGGGCATAATCGGTAAAACGTGGTAATAGCTAGTCTACTGTGCTCATCTATTATTTATGGATCTAATAATTCTGATGTGTAGAACCCCCACTGAGTGCATACAGACAGAGCTGGAGTGAAGGCCACGGTTTCCTGAATAAGTCATCTTAACCTAAAACAGGGAGGGGTAAAGACAAAGAGAGAGGGCGAGAGGAAATACAACATATGGATGGGTATGGCTGAGGGAGGCTCAGGAGGGAAGCTGTCTTTGGTCTAGATTAACAGGTTAAAGGAGGAAGACAGTGTGCAAAGTGAGAACAGAAGAATGAAGACATGTCAGTCAGAAGGACAGAGAAGCTGAATAACATCTCTTTTGCCAAAGGAAAAGGCCTTATCGGGAGTGATTTCTGTCAGGTGAATGTCAAAGCCAAAGTGTTTGGCCTTAACCAGTAAGAAAGACTGGGGGCAAAGCAGTCACATTTTCTGAGTAAAGAGTGTTGCGTGCTTTGGGCCACGTTCACATTACAGAGATGTCTACATCAATTTTTCTTTTGCATAAATGTGACACAGACCTGATTCTTAAGAGGAATGTATGAACGCAACCAAACCAACCCTTTGCAGGTAAGATTGGACAGCAATGGAAACAATGAGATTTCCAGAGGCTTCCAGAAGATGACTGGTTTCTCTATGTCCAGTCTATGCTGGATGGATCTAGTCTGCAGATTTTGGGGGCAGCCAGAGTCAACAGTTGGGAGAGAAAATTAATGGAGAAAAAAAAATTGTGAAGGGGTGTAGACAACCGTTTAGCCACCAAATGCGGTTTTGGAGAAGTGGAGTTGTATGACCCAAACATAACTGATTTCTCCAACAGCTACAGAATACAGAGATCCATAATTAATCAAGTTTAAGGCAGGTGCATAACTATGACCCTCACAGAATTACCACTGATCTGATATGTATCGGGTGTTTGACCATTATCAGCACTTCCCAGCTTCTTGTGGCATGGTCAGTGCCCACCTTTCAAATTTGTGGTTATTAGTGGTCCTTTTTTGACAGACAGGATAGGTTGGGGTTACTGTACATTTACAAAGTCCACCAACACCAACTATATCCATCAACTATATATAACATGGCTGGACAATGTTAGTATTGTGTGCATGTGTGTGTTGTATGTGTCTGACCTGAGGCTGCGAGAGCGGGGCCGCATGGCTGGCGATCTCCTGCCCTCCTCGTCAGTGATGCTCTCAGAGCTGAAGTGCTTGGTGAGGAAGTGCAGCTCGTCTGCAGTGGGCTGGAAAGGCAGCTGGTGCAGCTTCTCCTGGGATGAACATGATGACTGTGAGAAGCAGAGAGGGAGGGATTACAAGGGCAGAAGGCACAGCATAAGCTGCGGCAACTGTCACTCAGATCAGCAGAAGATGTTGGGCGATAGCGCTTAAGGCGAACGGGCTATTAAGCCAGCAAAATGACTACGAGACTCCAATGCACAGCCAGGTTCGAAGATATCATTTTGAGTCATCAATTTTTTTTGTTTGCTAAGCAAATTTTGTATTTTAATAGTTGTCCAATTAGTTTTTTCTGTTCTTTTTTTAAATTTTAGCAAAAGTCTCAAAGTTGGAGACACATAGAAGTAGAAGGGAATATTGAGCAGATTTGCCAAGACTCTAAGAAGAGTTTTGTAAGCATCATAAATCCTTTCAGATTTGGGGATTGCAGACACCAGCAGCATGAGAATCTGAGCTCTTTTGAAGAAAGCGTGTCAATACGAGGCCACTGGCGCTTCTTTGGGCCAAAGAAAGCAGCTTTGAAGCCGGAGGTTATCCCACTGCAGGTCAATGGGATAAACCATGAGGGAAAGGACTGGTGCAGAGATCAAATGCAACAGCAATACATTTGTCTGAGGGCTATTTTACCATTTGGGAGACAAACAGGCAGGGGGACGTACATACACACTCACAGTATCACTTAAACGTATGCAAACTCACTTAAACACACATTTGTACTTACCGAGACTGTTGAGCTGGGTGTGTTGGTGCCATAACCCGAAGATGGCAGTGAGGCGAGGGACCACCGACGGCCATCCGTCCTTTAAACGAACAAGAGCAGAAAGAGAATGTGAGCTTGAACAAAATAAATACAAAACAAAATCCAAAATTAAATAAATAAAGAGAAATTCTAAGAATCAGTCTCAGATCTTTCATGATTTCCTTGTTGATATCAAAACAAACATAAAGCCACTCGCTCTGCTGGGTTGATCTGACTGGCTTAGCGCAAGATGACAACAGACAAAGAAACACATGCATGCACACACAGGGGTGCACACAAATGATGTGATATGGCTTAAAGAGCACAATGAAGAGTGATGGAAACATGCTTAATAATGTGCAAACATGCGCATATTAAAATCATGAATAATTAAAAAATGATGCAGACAGTCAGACACCCATATTTAGCTAACTCTAAAAGTTCAAACTTTAAGAATCACTTTACATTGCACAATATAGCGTTTTAGCATCGTAATGTGGACATGTGCAACAGTCACAGCGCAGACATGCAACCTCACATAAGACAAATTTAAATATAAAATTTTGCTTGATGCAAAAGGAAGCTGTGCACTGTTCTCATTTTCTACTTCTGCCAGTATCATTTATTTTACTCCAATTTTGGATACACGTGGAGCGCATTATTAATATCATGACTTGCTGAACATTTTTTATTTAAAAAAATCACACACAATGCTCCCGATGCTACGTCACCGGGCAACTAACGCACTCTGAGGAAAGCACCGTGTACCCGGCTGTGATGCGTCGGCCAGCAGATGCCAGTACTGCACTGGAGTGATGTGGGGTGATGTTGGGAGACAGTGCCATCTACCCACCCTTGAGAGAGCAAGGTCAATTGAGCTCTCTCGAGGCCCTGGCTGCCGACGGCCAACAGCGTGACCGGGATTCTAAACAGTGTCCTTTTGGTCATAGTGACAGCACCATATTCTGCTGGACCACTCTGAGCCTTTGGACATTAACCTCTGGTGAAAACTTCTGTATTTATTATTAGCTCAATATAGATCACAGAAAAATATATATCGCAATGTTCGTTTGTTCCAATACAGTGCAGCCTTACTTCATATATCAACAATGACCCAGTAAACAGACCATTTACAGGTAGCTTAGTCAGTACATTCATAATCAACCTTGGAATAAGGAATTTAATTCCAAAGAAATTACAAGGGTAATCATTACTTCAATTACATACCCACTACCCCTGGAATTTGCACTCATTGTGTAATGCAAAATTAAGAATAACAAGTCCAATTAAGTCCAATTTCAATCCAAATCTATAAGATTGGTCTGACTGCCTGGCTTAATGATATGATGTACAATGCTTTGGATTGACAGGGATGCTGGGAAAAGACACAAAGTGATGTGAAAGAAGGTACCTGTCAGCCCTGTGCCCATGACTGTGTGGGAGAGAGGACAGGAATAACAAGACATGCTTGTTGGTGTGTTTGAACATGTCTTTTCATTGAAAGCAACAAATATTTTCCAACTTCTCAAATGGCACAACAAAGCTGAAACTTAAGCTCTTCAGCTAGCCAGAAGGCCATTTCTTGGTATCTCTATCATCCATTAGATGGCGCTGGTGACTCACTGACTGCAGAATAAGGCTTGGTGCAAAGTGTGGTGTTCTCTTTCCATCTGCATGAAATCATCCTTTCTGTCTGTCCACTTCTTATGTTAATTCATTATCATCCTGTCTGCAGCTTAGAGCAGATTCACTCATTAGCATCTGCCTTGTCATTATTCAGACTTACAGAAGGAGATGGAGAAAATTACAGTTTTAAAGTCATTAAAGTAATTTAACAAGCTGCGATTAACGACCTGCAGACGAGACACTAAGGCTGGTAGTTAGAAGCCTGAAATCACTTCCATTTGTAGAAAATATGTGGAACTGCACATACATATTATTAAAGTCTGAAAAGGAACATTCGAGTCATGTTTTTACCAATAATAACCATAATATAGTTGGCTCAGGCTGAAAGCAGACTCAGTCTCTCACCTGCGGGCGGGCACAAAGGAGAAGTGGGCTGCAGTGTTGGGGGAGAAATTGCGTGGGCTGTCCAAAGGGCTGCTCCCTGCAACAGGCAGAAAGCACCAAAAACGAGACATGATCTATGTGCACAGAAAGGCTTCACATGTTGCTTTTAGCTCTTAACAAATCCTCTCACAGAGTTCCTACAGAAGCACAACAGACGCCTCGAAAAGAAAGCAGCAAAGTTTAACAAACTCACACTCATAAATGATCAATGTAGACACAGACTACAATGCAATACATTTTTTAGTAAGCCCCTTGTTTATCTCCTCCTTCTTTTACCGCAACCCTCCTCTGCACAAAGCTCCATTTAAAGCTACAAAATATTTAAAAAGAAAAAAACCCTCAATGATAGCAGGGTACTGAGATGAAAAAAAAGCAGCTTTGATCGTTGGCCCTCCATTATTCAGCGTTCTTCTGAACACTCAGCCCGTTAAAAAAACATTAGATATAAAAAAAAAGTATCAATAAATAAATAAATACATAAAGTAAGTGGAGGAGACAATAGATCTGTACTGATGAAGGCTTCAAGTGGAGTGTTTTGTATGACAGACAGAAAGAGCTTCTTTTATAATTTGTTGAGCACTAGAGAGCTTATGATCAATTTTCTACAGACGCTACGGCCAAAGAGCTTTGGAGAACATGTTCAAATACCTCTTAATGTCTACACAGAGATTTGTCTTGTTCTTGAAATTAGCTTGTTCTCAATGTTCTCTTGCCCTGCACAGGCTTTAGCTGGAATTAGGTCCATCAGTTACCAATTACATTAGTAGTGTTTTAAAAGTCCAGATAATATCTCAAGCAACACTATGGAAAAGGTTAAAAGTTAATGCTAGGTCAATGGGAGAGAGAACGGTCGAATGGAGGAAGCCAGAGGACCACTGCGCAACACAGAATGGCCTTTAATGCACACGGATGACAGACTAAACACTAACCGCACACAGAAGTGAAAGGATATTGAGATAACAGCAACACTATCTAGTGTAGTGTAATATTTTGTTTTTGTTGTAGTAGGAAGCCACGGCTATTTGGGTTCTATTCTATTTGGTGGTCAATAGCAGCAGAACCTTTTCCCCCACATGCCCACAGTAAAAGAAAAATCAGTGCGTTTCAATCTGATGCAAAATAACAGGGTTGTAAATGGGCTTGTAAAAACACATCTGGGCATTTTTCACCCCCATAAATCTTACATACTTTTATCATACATTATTTACACATTATACAACAAGATTAGATACTGAACAAATGCATTAACGGCAGACCTTTTAACATTTTAAATGTAATAGTTTAATAGAGTATTTGTGACCTGTTGTTAACACACTTTCAGCTTGTTTCTGAGCAGAGAAGAGATCCCAGAGTCATTAATAAAGCCAGTCAATGCGAACAGTGGGGCGTCCCAACATCCGGCTGAGTGGCGAGACTGGGGTCACACCCCTCTGTGCATTAATTATGCATTTGCCAACCAGCCTGTGCCAAATCTTAAATATTAATGAGTGCATAATTCTTTGTCTAGAAGTGTGCAGGAACAGCTGTGCACAGCTGGACTGGGAGGAAGAACGTAGGTCTGTCACGGAAGAGAGTTCATTTAAAAACAAACCCAGACACAGAGGGACTATTATCAAGGGCTGGGGATATTTCACACTGTACAGCAGTTCGCTGTATGGGTAGGAGAGTGGCCATTTATCAAGGTGAGAGATAGGAAAATTTGAATGGAAGATATGTTAAATAGAGAAATGCGCAGAGGGAGGTGTCCAGTACACTGCAAGCTACTGAAATGGAACAATGAATAAAGCTCTGTTGTTTCTAACAGATTTCTCTTTCTGTACTTTCTGGTCTTCTTCATAGAGTCTCAGAATGATTGAGGCTTTTTGTGAATGAATGAGACCCATGATATATACAAATTATTACATTGAGATTTAAAAATACATTAGGGAATGTATTGACATTATATAGTATGATATGGAGTTTTGTTTTGTTTTTTGACAAAAATATTTTACGTGTGTTGGATGATATAAATACCTTGAGTCATCCAAACAATCTCTGATTGAGCAGGCTAATCACAGCCCCCAGTAAACCAGTTTGTAACTGGTTTGAGATTGATCCGCATAATCACAGACTTTATGACATCAGACAACATCAGTATTGTAAAGGCCAGCATTGCAATAACGATCAACAAGCAATATACTTGGCAGGCCCATTGTGTTTAGGTAATAAGGGTAATGGGAATGGAGAAAGGCAGATCAAACAATTTATAAGAAAGGGAAAGACAGGCCACCAAATGAACGGCAGATTAAAGGCATGACTTGGCTTTGGCTTTGCTGGTCAAAGAGAATGATTAATTTAAACCACAGGGGAATAAAAAGCTGTTTTAAACTTCCTTCTGTCTTCCTTCCTTGTGACTTCCTTCCACCACATGTTCAAATGACCAATTTTATACTTAAAAAAATAAATACATTTGCAGAAAAATGTAAATGGCATTTTTTAGTTATCTGCTACTGTAGCGTTCTCAGGATGACTTATTTTCATTGAAATAACAAATACAAGCTTTGATCTAAACAAAGCATCCCAAAATCACAAGGACAAGAAGGAAATGTGTAATCTTGTGAAAAATGAAAATTCCATTTGTATAGGTTTATTTGTCAATGTTCCAAGATGATGCCGAGCACAGCTGCTGTGTTGCCAGCTCCCTCTAATCCTGGCAGTGTTTTGTTAATTGTGTATCTTCTATTTTGTAAATATCTATGTTCTATGTTTTCTCTCGTGAGGGAATATGTCAAAGTTTGTCACTCACCTTCACAGCTGTGTAATGTGATGTGACCATACATGTGATTTGATTTTGATGTAAGAAATTAAGCTAGTAATTGTGCCCGAGAATGTGCACAAGTGTGTCTCAGTACTAGAGAGGAGGCCAAACCTATTTTCACTTAGAAAATCGAACATGTAATTTGAACAAGGGTGCCCAAACGCTTGCACAAGGCTTTGGTTACATCAACTGCACTACTGAGCCAGACTCCCTCTATGCTAAAGTAGCTCTTACCATTGAAATCAGTTGACAGGACATGGCTGAGATTGGCTCTGGTTAATTATATGACATCCCAGTTCTTGTGTGAGTAATACATTTACATCTCTTGTTAAACAGCCCAACATTAAGACCAGGAGGAGGACTCCTTTATCAGAGCTAATAATACTTGCTTAGGTGGTGACAGGTTCTCTTTTAAAATGATAAAACAGGCAAATGAACCTTCAAAAATCATCACTGTAAAACACCACCACAACAGATCCTGTTCATACCCAAGGACATGCTGTTCAATTTGTGATGAATGACGCCTTCAAATTTAACTGTGAGCCAAGGCTCCCTCAGTCTGCAAGTCCCGCTTCATCAGTCTGCCGCCTGCTTCTTACAGCACTGGTGACAGAATGTAAGCTGTTGTACAACAGACTGGATACCGTTCAGATCCACATGGAGGAGGAGAAGGATGGTTTACCTCTATTTTTTTTTTTTGTTTTGTTTACTCCCCATTTGTTCATTCCCAACTCCACAGTTCCACTGCTCCACAGCTCAATGCTGGGACTCTCTATTCCCCCTTTAGCCCACAACTGGCATTAGGCATGGAGCCAATAGGTTCATGTTTATCTTATGTTGGTATTCTATTGGCAGTACTTTTCTACAGGGACTAGAAATCTCTCTGTTGCTTCTAAAATCTTAAAGATGTTTGATGTTGACGCTTTAGGCTGAATTTAAAACTATGAGCAATGTTACCTTCCCCTAAGTAATCTTTAAATGCTGCATTACTGTTTGGCTGGCGCATGTTGTGCATTTCAACAAACTATAACTAATAATGAAATACTTTTACACTTAATGTACATCAGGAAAACTATTGTCACATTCGGTGAGGTTTTTGCCATATAGCCGGTCTTTAAATCCTTCTCTAACCAGTCAATCACTCCATCTCCCCGTTTCCCCTCTGTCACTCTACTCACCCCTCTCTTTCACTCTCCCGCTCCTGTTATCTCTTATTGAGTGCCTGCTTAAACACATTAGCAGTGTGTATGTGTTTGGGTGGTGTGTGTTTGAGTCTGCTGAATGCTGCTATAGCCTAATCCTTTAACTCAGGTAGAGCACACAGTGTAGATCGATAAGAGAATGTCTCTGGGCTCAGCTCGGGGACTAGAGTATAATGTTATTTCCCGCTTCAAGAGCTTAGAGGAGGAACAGGTCGAAGCAATTAGGCTGATTCTGGAAAGGAAGGAGCATGTTTAAGCTAGCTGACACATGGATTGTCATGATCTGCCTCTGGCTAACACAGGGATGAGGAGGTAAACACATGAAGACCCACACAGCACAGACATACATAAACAGTGCACAGTATGCAAGAACTGACAGGCAATGACTGCTTGCCTCTTTTAGCTTTCTTGCTCCCACCTGCGACATTCTCCCAACTGCAGTCGCAGCAGCTTCAGTTTTCCCTGCTGTGGAAGCTCTTGAGCATCGCTGCTATTCGTTACACATGGAACTAGTCACGGTTTTGTAGACTGGTTTTGTTTTTTCTTTTTTTTTTTCTTTTTTTTTTTACTGTTGCTTTTAACAAATAAAGAATATCCGCAGTGGGCTTTTAATATTAAATTGCTGCTCACTAAAGAGTTATTTTTGCAAGCCTATTTTACATACATTTATTTTGACATGTTCAATCAAGTCTTCTCCGATCTAAAAAGCAGTTTTTGCCTACATTTCACATTTTAACTATTCCTAAAAGTACGTATTAAAAATGTTCTGCTCTAAAAAAATAATTTAAACACCTAAAAGATGTGAGCATTAATCAGTGCTGACATCACAACAAGGAAATTCCAGATGACATGATACCACTTTTTCTTTTCTGTTTTCTGTGGAGCAGGGGTATAAAGCACCTCCCCCAGCACTAAGCTGTGGAGCAGAGGAACTGTGTTCTCTGAAATGATGATGGTGCTCTATCCAATACTTTTTTGAGATGAGTTGGAGATATGGTGGAGTGGTGATCATTCAACATCTTGACCCCACTAACACGTGTCACTGAACGCAATAAAATCCTCTCAGCAATGCTCCAGAACCTGCAGAAAGTCTTTTGTGAATGAGCAGGTGTCCCAATACTTTTGTCCACATAGTGTATTACTCTTCAGCATCAGTCTACATGCTTCTTTATTTTAGATGCCGGTTCGATATCTTTCAGCTTGTGATATGCATATCACTTAGAGGTATTTCAACGCTATAGGGCGAAGCCAGGAGCAAGAAATGTTAAATTCTTGCATTCTGCTGCTTTACCATTATAAAAGCACAATAAAATACTGCATTAGCAGCTAGCTCCTGAGTAATCACACACTTTTTGTTTAGAAACATTTGGTATGTGGTTCACTGTTAAAACCTGAGCATACTGAATTGAGAGGCTTGTATTAAACGGTACTAGCACAATACTGTAATGTAATGTTACATGCGCGCTCTGTGCACACGTAGCAGACAGCTAAACGGATAAAAGCTCAGCTAAAGTACTAGTGGCATCAAGGCTCCAGACTGCCTGCGAGTGGCTCTCTAACGCATTCAACATAAACCTATTGATATGATGATGATAACGTGCCTGGCAGCGAAAGGTTAATCAGATGGATGGGTGGGAGTAGAACGGCTTTAGTATGACACAGGCGCTCTGCACAAAATGTCATCTGCCAATCTATCTAGAATCCTTTTTCGAATCACAAGTGATGCCTGCCTGCCTGCCTACCCGCCCGCCCTATGTGAGTCACTTTTCAAACCCCTTTATGCAAAATTGCATGACTGCTGCCATCAGGCTGTATTTATTTATTTAATATTTACCAGTGTGTCCGTGTAGCGGTGAATGAGGTCTGGGCAGGGTGGGAGAGGTGCTGGAGGTCACGATCAGGCTCTTCCTGTTGCTGGTGCGACAGCTGGGAGGAGAAAACACACAAAAACACAAACACAAATTGAGTGCAGAAATGACTTGTATCGACTGAAGTACACACACCTTACAAGCATCAGTAAACATCTACGAAAGCCACTCTGAACTGAGCTCACAAGGCAGGCGGCCGGTCTTAAATCCACACTACATATCATAGCCTCACTTCAAGAGAACAAATGACAACATGTCAGAACAGAAGGCAGGCCCCAGGTTCAAACAGCACTGGAGTCCACTCCGTTAGTCATTCTCACACTCCGTCAAGGGAAGAAACTGCCGCCATTTCAGCAGACTCAAAGAAGTCCCTAATAGCAGCACTCTCTCTCCTGCTGACTTAAATGTTAAAAGCCTCTCCGGAGCCGACAGAGGGGAAAAAAAGCTCCTCACAGCCCACACTCCAGCTCGGTTTAACCTGAAGACCTCCTCCAGCTGCTCTAATTCTACCTCACGCTCCACTGAGGACACGCTGAATTTCTGATTGTAGAACAATTTCTCAAAGAGCAGCAGACGGAGCAGAACGCTGCACAGTTAGGTGTGAAGGCCCCTCACACACACACACACACACACACACACACACACACACACACACACACACACACACACACAGTTAACAGCCCCATAGAGACAGAATCCCTGAGTGCAGAAGACACCAAAGACCTCGTACCACTGTAGAAGAGAGCGTCTGAATGTGCGTTCAGCAGGCCATGACTGAAAACTATGGTGAGAACAGTCCAGAAACGGTTTATATAAACACTGAGCGAGGACGATGAACACTGCAGCCCCATCGCTCAGGGTGTCGCAGAGGTGTGGGGAAAAGACTATGCTACAGCACACATACGCACACACTCACAGCAGGAAGGATCTTGCAAGATAGGTGGGAAAAGAAAAGGAGAGAGTGTGAGAATAAATTAGCCTTGCTTTTTTCTGCTTCATTAAGGTTTGCGGCACACATTTGAAAATGAAATTTAATACCTAAAGGTAATACCATTCCAAGTCAACAAAGGAAAACTACCACACCACATCACATCTCACACACACACATTCAGCTTGTATCTTTTAGACAAATGGACTAAGCTAGCTAAGCTAAATAGACTAAAGCTCTTTTTTATTTAAAAAGGACTAATTATGCTTCTTATAAACCTGATCTGGACTGAAAAGATGGTCAACAAAAGGTCATCCACTTTTATTGCTGTTAGCATGTTAACTGTGCACGAGCACAGAGCTGCATAGCCACGCAGTTACAGCAGTCGAAACGGTGTAGAACTGCCATGGTTGACTGTAGTGGGGTGATCTTTGGGTGGAGTAGTCCATCTTTTATCAAGCTATGTGGAAGGCCAGTGAGGAAGAAACACAGCCAACATGAGCATTTCCACAGTGTGGAGTCTTCATAGCCGGGCTGCCAAGAGTGGCGAATCCCATTCGAAAAAAATAAAGGAATTTCACACACAAAAACATGTAAACTGAAGCCTGGGGTGACTGTGATTATCGCACGTCTTCATATTGCCCAGCTCTATGAAGCTGTAAAGTACAACTCGGTTGATCTTTAGGAACAACTCAGCCCTTCCTCGTTCAGAGGCTCATGAACACAGCTTGCTAATTGAGGCTACTGTCATCATTTTAACAGCCCAGCAACTACGTGATCATCATCAACTGGGCAAAATTCTTAGACAACAGATGCTAAATATACCCTGCATCCATGTGTGGAGTGAATCACAGATCACAGGGTGGTCAGTCAGTTAGAGATGAAAGACTGAGCGGTGTGTGTGGAAGTAAAGTGATGCTTGTAATCCCTTTCTTTTTTTTCTTTTTTTTTTTTTTAAGTTTTTTCTTTTTCTTTTTCTGGTTCTTCTGTCTTATATAGTGAGGCACTTTTTAGGGGGTGGAGGGGGAGCATGAAGTTAAAGCCAAACCCTGGCATGCCAGTGCTTAACAGGGGATCATTCTTGTGAACCACTCCAGGGAACAACTCCATCTACCTTTTCGTAAGTGCACTGAGAGTGGATATTGACAGGGGCTTGTATTACCACCTCAGAAAAGATAATGCAGTGCAAGACATTCTAATTTCTTGTGGGGAGGCGGCCACGCCGAGCCGCACTCATTACAACAGCATCCCGTCATCAGGAATAAAAGAAGGAAAACAAATAGCGAGTAGCTGAAAGCCCCAGCATGTTTGCATACTAATAGCCTGAGCAGCTGTGCTGGGTTCACGGGTGTGAAATAAAAGTTGTGGCTTAATTACAGTAATCCAGGAGTTCCACCAAGCATTTGAACACAGAGTAACATAGAATGCATTACGGCTTTATATCCATTTTCATTTGGGGGAAATTTGAGGTAACGTGGCTTCATTAAGGTCATTTTGTCTCATTAATTTAGAAGCCTTTCATCTGCTTATGTTGAGGTGTGTAAGTTTTTGGATCCAACGTTTTTGGATACAAGTTGTTTTCCTAACTCAACTTTAAACAAACAGCCCTTTGTATCTTGCAATAATGTAATTATGGCTGAATGGTGTTAATAATTTTCTATTAATGTTTACGTCAGCTGTTTGCAGAGCACCTCGTTTGCACCAACTGCACGATTTTGGCTTTTTGGTTCAGACAGAAATTTTCCATGTAGCAACAGATTGTTTGCGAAAATGTTCCTCATAGGAATGAATGTGGTGCACTCTTCTTAGGCCACGATGATACAAATACACTATTAACACCCAGCGACACACATGGGGTTCCACAGAAACCATTTGGCAACACACAGGCACCCACCTCATACACCACTGCAACCACACAGGATACCATAGCAACTACTAAGCAACTCCATAGCATCCAGCCATCAACATTATTGTACCCATTTAGCAACCACTCAGCAACACTTATGAAACCATAAGCATCTGCCTTGCAACTACTAAGCAACTCTATAGCATTCACCTAGCAATACCACAGCAACCCCCTCACAACCAGCTAGCAACACCATAGCAATACCGCAGCCACCACCTAGCAACACTATCTAGCAACCACTCAGCAACACCATAGAAATCAACTAGGATACCATTGCAGCAACCTAGCAACACCTACAAACACAGGAACCATTTTGTAACACGCAGCGATTTTCTCAGACACCACCCAGGATACCACAGCAACAGACAGTTTGTGAAATTTTCCCCATAGAAATGAATGTGGTGCACTTTTCTTAGGCCACGATGGTACAAATACACTATTAACACCCAACGATACACATGGGGTTCCACAGAAACCATTTGGCAACACACAGGCACCCACCTCATACACCACTGCAACCACGCGGGATACCATAGCAACTACTAAGCAACTCCACAGCATCCAGCCATCAACACTATTGTACCCATTTAGCAACCACTCAGCAACACTTATGAAACCATAACAAATACTTAACATAGCAATCACCCAGCAACACCACAGCAGCATCATACAAACACCACAGCAGACATCTGGCAATAACCCTAGAGACCACATAGCAACAGCTTAGCAACTGCATGGATGTTGGAACTACTTAAAATGTCCAGCCATTCTGTTTTTTCTCCAGAAAATGCACTTAAATTAAATGTACCCTTATTATTAACGCGGAGCTAAAAGCTGTTAGACTTTACTAAATTTGCTTTTTCATGAGTTTTTTTTGTTCCCTTGTTTCAACATCAACCCCCACCCACCCACCCACACACAATTACACAGTAGTCAACCTAAAGTTATTCACAAACACACACTTGAGAGCTTTTAACCTTGATCTAGCCGACTGGGAGAATAAGGGAGTGCAGAGACTTTACACGACTACGCAGTTCTTTTCTCATGACTTACACATGCTGCAGCCCTCCCAGGTGTGTGTGTGTGTGTGTGTGTGTGAGAGAGAGAGTGAGAATCTGAATCCTTAGCCTACAGCCTAGATCAAACCTGAGAGGGTTTTATGAGAGCCCTGCTCTCCTGCAGGTCCTTTTGATCCTGCAGACGGGGGGGGGGGGGGGGGGGGGGATAAAAGGACAGCAGAGTGGAGGTGATTTGCTATTCATGGTAAAGGAAGTGGGCAGAAGGAACACTACCACAACTCCGCTATAAGCTAAAGAGACCCTCTCTTAGAGCTGTTTTCTAAAAGATTTGACCTACACAGAAAAGCACAATGTTTATCTCTATAAAAACATTTAGCACAATACTGCTAAAATATCATCTGGCTGACCTCTATGCCTTTCGCATGCTGCATCTTTTTTGGGTTAACTGGTTGTGCCACAGTCCACAGAAAGTTGCCATGCTGTCACAAAACCAACATAAACAATTGGGGGCAACAGAACACAATGTCCATGACATCAGTAGAACAGTAGTCAACTGTTTTTCAAAACAGGATTTTCAGGAAATAAAAAATAAAAACATAATAAATAAGTGGGAAAAACTGAACTTTTCTAAACTAGATACAGAGAAATGGGATTCTACATAACAGTGCAGAGCAGAGCATCTGGCAGACCACCAAAACTGTCCTGATTTGATAGCATTGATCTTTAATAGAAAGACAGAGGGGTGGGCGGGGAATCAAGCTTCACTCACTTCAGATCTGAAAACATTCACAGGTGTTTCTGTCCATCCCTCCATTGAGATAAGACAACAACGCTACAGTGGGTCCGAAGATGTGGCGATGATCAGGAAGCCCATCTCATTGACTCAAATCAAACAAAGAAGCTACTGATTATCTCAGAACAATAGACTGAGCAGCCCAGAGTCCGGACCTCAGCGTTTGGGTTTACAGGAAGGTGAGCAGAAGTAAATGCTCCAAATTCCAAGACTATTCCAAGACCAGACTTAGACTAGGATTTCTTTGGAGGAATGGAGGGGGAGGGGGCTCTTCAGAAAAGGATGAAAGCTGTAATAAAGGTAACGAGTGTCCAGTCCAGACCAGTCCAAAGAACGCATGGACTGTCAGGGTTTAAGTACACTGAGGTAAGGGTGAGGAGGAGTTTAAGGAAGGGGGGTGCATCAGGGGAATCAACATTAGAGGGGGTTAATAGTCATCGCCTTAGGGCTTCAAAGGATCATACAAACAAAAGGGGGGAGATGTTGACTCCATAGAGACAATAGGAGTAAGATGATCATTGGGAAGATTCTATATGGAGACGATAAGAGTAAGTAATGTTAGAAAGGGGCATATTTTAAGAAGTACCCATCAGATCAAACATGTTGCTCAGCTGCATCTGGCCTACATTATCAATCCCATTATTTATACATACTTTTATACCAAACCATTCCTTTAAGTGTGTAACTACAAATAATGTCAGTTGTTCTTCATCCTGCACACAGCAAATGATCTCATCTGTTCAAACCTGAGCAGCTGTGCGTTTGCCTCTCTGAGCAGGACTATATTACACATAGCCCAGGAGAGTACGGCAGCGTTTTCGGGAGAGATGCGGGCGGCACTCCCCTGTGACAGAGCAGAGCTGCTTCCAGCCATATGTTCAATGCTGTCAAAAAAATATAGGGAAAGGAAACCATTAAACCTCTGCACACCCTAGCAGCGTATAGGATTTCACATTAGCAGATGGTCAGGCACACTCTTACCGTTACATAGGCGCGCGCGCACGCACACACACACACACACACACACACACACACACACACACACACACACACACACACACACACACACACACACACACACACACACACACACAAACAGGGACAGGAACAGAAACAGCAGGGACTGGAAACACCAAAGAGTGTTCAAATACGATGGGATGGTCCCTTAATTGTCATTTATGTTTGTCATCATATCCATGATTATGTGCTTCATAGTTTCGGCAAACAGAATAATTTGTGGCCCGAGGCTCGAGCCAGTGAACGTCAACGAGCTGAACGGCATAATTGCTGCTAACAGATGAGACGAGCCTATTAACACTGAACATTGCAATTATGCAGAAACACCTGCTGGCCAGGCTTCTCATCTCAGCCCTGCAGACTGGCTGACTTTTAAAACCACCAACAGGCAGCCAAACTAAACCCTCGCTGCCTCTTCCCATGCCGTCTGTTCCACTAACGCTGCCACAATTTTGGGTTCAAAGCTAAATGGGATACCTTGAAGCCTGAGACTCGTTCCAGAGAACAACAAAACCCTCATAAAAAAGGTTAGCACTAACGAGCATAGCTTGATGAATGTAAACAGTGTGCCGGGTCCATTGTAGTCATATCAGATACACGACTAACACCATGTGCTACAAATGTCTTTCTGCACCTATATTTGGTGTTGAAATCTACAGCAATTTTCCTGTAGAAAGAGGGGAAAGGGGCCAGGCTACAGTCACCACACACTGCAGGTTACGAAGCAGCCTGCAGATAATCACAAAGTAGCCCAATCAATCAGCACTGCACCTGCGGTTTTACTGTCTACACGTAATCAAAGATCGGCTTCAGTCACATTCAGCGGAGCGCTACTTGTGAAGGCCTCCCACGGGCTAAGTGGCTGAACTGAATGCTGAAAGGGGCCAAGAGTGGGACGCTGTAAAAGGAAGAAAGAATGAGAGAAAGAGAAAGAAATCGATTCCTCTTTTTGTGTCATCGGGAAAGGAAGAGCGCAACCACATAAGTGATTAAGGAAATTGCTTCTACCAGAGTTAGGCCCTTTTGTCCTGCTTACACACACACACACACACACACACACACACATACAGGTCTACAATGCATCTGTGAGGACCGTGGCATGGCACCTTCCTGTGAGGGCCACCATTTCCAGACATGTCACCAAAACTACAATAACACAGTTCGCCATTAGGGGTCAGTAGCAACTGCAACCCGTGTTGTTTTCAGCCGTAACTCAAAGTACAAAACACGTAGAACGCTATTTAAGTGAGGACCCACTGCTGATTGGTGGAATTTAATTCGCTTTCTCTGATTGGACAAAAGATAGCAGGTGTGGGCGGAACCTCTGGGTGTGGTCAGAGTGCCCAGAATGTAGTCAAAACAGCATAGTAACATGGAAAATGTAGTTTTTAAACCCATTACAACGAAATATACGTTTTTAGCCCAACATTTTAAAGTGTCTGTAGAGATTTTCGCACTGTTTTACAAACAGAACACAGTGGATGTCGTCAGAACGGAGATCAGTTTATGAGCTTGTTCATGCTGCTAGTCACACAGACATGTTTACACGTTACACAGCTGTAGGGGAAATGATTTAGCACCCCACATCTTGGCCAAAAGTTTAGGGACAGTGCTTTTTTTTATCCAAAAAGACGCATGTGTGGCTATGGACATATTAACACGTTACACAGCTTATGGGAAAAAAAAATTGGCACCCCATATTTTGGCCAAAAGTTTGGGGACAGTGATCTGTTTTCTAAATAAATGATGCATTTACACATAAATATTTAAATTATAACCCCCAAATCCACCAAGAGCAAGCAAGTCTGTGTATACCTTAAAGTTAACAGTTAGCAGTCACATTATATTATATTTCTAGCTTTAACACATATTTGAAAATCCTAACTGATGTATAAAATACTCAGTATATTAAAGTTATTTAACCAAAAGATACGGCTGCAGTACACCAGCCACAGAGAGCTTTCAACAACAAATAGTGTGAACTCGTGTCTGACAATTGCCATGGTGTTAGTTGCGTCAGTATTTTTTTCTTTCAAACCTGGTCCTGGGGACCCAGTTGGATCAGTTGTGTTGAAACAGAGAAACTCCCAGAATGTGCACAGGAGCGGCTTGGGCCACTAGTGAGCTTCTTGGGCAATAAAATTAAAAGTGCAACCACATCAATAACTGCTAGCTTCAGCACACCAAACCTGAATGTCTGATTAGCACACATTATAATCTACTGATGACCAGAAAGTAAAACAGGAAGTGGGAAATAATTTCAGAAATGCAACCCCAATGTACACAAAACACCTTTACAGTTCTTTCTGGAGAATTAAAATGTTAAAGCTCATCACTTTTCTGTCTGAAGAACACCACAAAACAAATCTCAAGAACGAAAGGGTTTATTAACCTGCTTCTCTAATTTAAATGAACTGTAGCAGCAGACTGACTCTCACACTGACAGCAGTCAGAGCAGCAAAGAAACTTAACACTAGGGTTCAGATGAAGTTTACATTACCAGTAACGTAAACTCTGGAGAAGCTGTGTAGAGAGAGCTACAGCATTACAGTACAGTAAGACCCTGGAGAAGTGGTGTAGAGAGAGCTACAGTATTACAGTACAGTAAGACCCTGGAGAAGTGGTGTAGAGAGAGCTACAGTATTACAGTACAGTAAGACCCTGGAGAAGTGGTGTAGAGAGAGCTACAGTATTACAGCACAGTAAGACCCTGGAGAAGTGGTGTAGAGAGAGCTACAGTATTACAGCACAGTAAGACCCTGGAGAAGTGGTGTAGAGAGAGCTACAGCATTACAGTACAGTAAGACCCTGGAGAAGTGGTGTAGAGCTACAGTATTACAGTACAGTAAGACCCTGGAGAAGTGGTGTAGAGCTACAGTATTACAGTACAGTAAGACCCTGGAGAAGTGGTGTAGAGCTACAGTATTACAGTACAGTAAGACCCTGGAGAAGTGGTGTAGAGAGAGCTACAGTATTACAGTACAGTAAGACCCTGGAGAAGTGGTGTAGAGCTACAGTATTACAGCACAGTAAGGCCCTGGAGAAGTGGTGTAGAACTACAGCATTACTGTAACTGTAGTGCGCAGAGTTACTAACTGTACTGTAGAACTGTAGTGGTAACTGGAGAAGTGGTGTAGAACTACAGCATTACTGTAACTGTAGTGCGCAGAGTTACTAACTGTACTGTAGAGCTGTAGTGGTAACTGGAGAAGTGGTGTAGAGCTACAGCATTACTGTAACTGTAGTGCAGAGTTACTAACCGTACTGTAGAGCTGTAGTGGTAACTGGAGAAGTGGTGTAGAGCTACAGCATTACTGTAACTGTAGTGCGCAGAGTTACTAACCGTACTGTAGCGCTGTAGTGGTAACTGGAGAAGTGGTGTAGAGCTACAGCATTACTGTAACTGTAGTGCACAGAGTTACTAACTGTATTGTAGAGCTGTAGTGGTAACTGGAAAAGTGGTGTAGAGCTACAGCATTACTGTAACTGTAGTGCACAGAGTTACTAACTGTATTGTAGAGCTGTAGTGGTAACTGGAGAAGTGGTGTAGAGCTACAGCATTACTGTAACTGTAGTGCACAGAGTTACTAACTGTATTGTAGAGCTGTAGTGGTAACTGGAAAAGTGGTGTAGAGCTACAGCATTACTGTAACTGTAATGCGCAGAGTTACAAACCGTACTGTAGAGCTGTAGTGGTAACTGGAGAAGTGGTGTAGAGCTACAGCATTACTGTAACTGTAGTGCGCAGAGTTACTAACTGTACTGTAGAGCTGTAGTGGTAACTGGAGAAGTGGTGTAGAGCTACAGCATTACTGTAACTGTAGTGCGCAGAGTTATTAACTGTACTGTAGAGCTGTAGTGGTAACTGGAGAAGTGGTGTAGAGCTACAGCATTACTGTAACTGTAGTGCGCAGAGTTACTAACTGTACTGTAGAGCTGTAGTGGTAACTGGAGAAGTGGTGTAGAGCTACAGCATTACTGTAACTGTAGTGCGCAGAGTTACTAACTGTACTGTAGAGCTGTAGTGGTAACTGGAGAAGTGGTGTAGAGCTACAGCATTACTGTAACTGTAGTGCAGAGTTACTAACCGTACTGTAGGACTGTAGTGGTAACTGGAGAAGTGGTGTAGAGCTACAGCATTACTGTAACTGTAGTGTGCAGAGTTACTAACCGTACTGTAGAGCTGTAGTGGTAACTGGAGAAGTGGTGTAGAGCTACAGCATTACTGTAACTGTAGTGCGCAGAGTTATTAACTGTACTGTAGAGCTGTAGTGGTAACTGGAAAAGTGGTGTAGAGCTACAGCATTACTGTAACTGTAGTGCGCAGAGTTATTAACTGTACTGTAGAGCTGTAGTGGTAACTGGAAAAGTGGTGTAGAGAGAGCTACAGCATTACTGTAACTGTAGTGCACAGAGTTACTAACTGTACTGTAGAGCTGTAGTGGTAACTGGAGAAGTGGTGTAGAGCTACAGCATTACTGTAACTGTAGTGCACAGAGTTACTAACCGTACTGTAGAGCTGTAGTGGTAACTGGAGAAGTACTGCAGTGGTACAGCATTATTATACTAAACTCGTGTAGTCACTCAATCTGTACTCAAACAAATGAACATGCACAGATGATTTTTTTCTTTTAGGCCTTTGAAATGAGAGAGCCAGCCTTTCGCTTCTCCGTTGCAATAGAGTTGTAAACAAAATGTTTGACGTCTTTCCACGTTCTGGTCTTCAGAGCATACTCTGCTTGGATGCACTGAAGGCAGTCTTCTTTTCCTGGAACTTTCTTCAAGGCACGATATTTGGCCAAGTGACGCCACACTGCTTCTTTCTCTCTGTTGGTCCATGAACGCCTGGGATTTACTCTGTGTTTACGATCTGGGGGGGGGTTGAACAACAACACAGAGTAAAAATCAGGCAAGTATCAGAGTAAAAAGAAGGCAAGTTTTCCAATATTGCAGATACAAATACACATGTTCAATGCTCTCCAAGTAGGTATACATATATTTATGAGACAGGGTAACAGGCACACAAACCTTAACGGCTGCAGCAAGCAACATGGAGACAGAGGGACAGAGTGTTATCACAAAGAACATCACGGCTGATCTACTGCACTCGCCTTTTTGCGACCAAATCACAGCCACGATGTTATTCGTGATTACACCCTGTGGTGTTTTATTGCTTAAATATACACTATACTGCCAAAAGTGTCCGGTCACCCATCAAAATCATTAATGTAATGTGTTCCAGTAACTTTAGGGCCACATATGTACAAAACCGTACACCTAGACCTGCAAACTCTGTACTACAGCGACATACCTGACTGTTGCTCTCCTTCTTTTTGCGTGGACATTCACCATCTGGGTAAAAAAAATAATAAAAAAATGAAAATATAAGACAACCATACAAATTACTAGATCTGTGTCCAACAGAATACAACAGAGCTGCAGAGCGTACATGGTAAAGCTGAACACATGACTGTACAGCGACATACCTGACTGTTGCTCTCCACAAGAATCGTCATCAGTGTGTTTCGAATCGCCTTTCCGGGAGGAAGCTCTTGAAGACATCCTTTGCTTCTTTTTGCGTGGACATTCACCATCTGAGAGAAAAAAGAAAACATCAGTTACTACAGCAGAGTCTGACAAAATATGGAATATTTAACAGAGCTGCAGAGCGTACATGGGAAAGCTGAACACATGACTGTACAGCAACATACCCGACTGTTGCTCTCCACAAGAATCCTCATCAGTGTGTTTCGAATCACCTTTCGGGGAGGAAGCTCTTGAAGACATCTTTTGCTTCTTTTTGCGTGGACATTCACCATCTGGTTAAAAAACAAAAATAAAACCATGCTAATTACTAGATCTGTGTCAACAGAATACAACAGATCTGCAGAGCGTACATGGGAAAGCTGAACACATGTCTCTACACCAAGGATGGCCAATCCTATCCGCAAAGGGCCGGTGTGGCTGCTGGTTTTTGTTCTAACCAAACAGGAGGTCACATGATCAGTTGTTTAACTATAACCATTTAATTAAACTAGTGAAATCAGGTGTTCTCTGGCCTGGTTGGACTAAGATTCAGCAGCCACACCGACCCTTTGCGGATAAGATTGGCCACCCCTGCTATACACCAACATACCTGATTCTCCACAAGAATCCTCATCAGTCGACTCCAAAACACCTTCTCGGGATGGCTTCTTTTTGTGTGGTGTACATTCGTTGTCTGAAATATAAAGCACTTTGAATTCTCAAATGAAAGGTGCTATACTAATAAACTTGCCTTGAAATAAAAATCATAAGCACATCCAGTATATTGTACATTTTTCATAAGGCTTGTGAGGCATTTGCCTATTGACCTTCCATCACAATGCTGTGGTGCCTTATCCACACAAGGAGCTAAAGAACAGCTGCCACTTGTAGGATAAATGGCAAGTTTCGGCACTTAGAGCTTGAGCAACGTCACTTTCTTTACAATGTTTTCTTTCCAAGTGTCGTGCTATTTTAGTATTTGGTTTTTTACAGTACAGGCAAAAATGTTTTTTGTCCCAGACTCGTTTGCCATTCTCAGTTTTAGTTCTGCATTTTACTGTAATCTTTGGTTTTTTGTTTGATTTTTTGGACATACCATCATGTTCCTTGTGCAACATCTGGCTAGAAGGCAATGGGGTTGCAGGTGAAAGAGAGGACTCGGACTCACTCCCATTAGGTTCATATTCTGAATGTGATGATGAAAGCACATCTTCTAAAGTCAAGTGATTGGAGTCGTCACTTTCTTCTTGCTCAACCTGTCACAGAAAAGGAAAAAAAGAAAATAAACAAGAATCATGTAAAAAGTCCATTCAAATTAAATTGGAATCAGTGTACTAGAAGTGCCTGCCAAAAGAAATCCACATATTTTTACATTTCCCCAAGACATACAGTACTGTGCAAAAGTTTTCAGCACCTGACACAAACGGAACAGTAAAAGCTATGTATTTGGGCAGAAACCAATTATTTCCATAGAAAAACTAATATTATTGTAAATCCATCCAGAGCAGTAAAACAGTAAGTAGTGGTTTTATATCTGTGATTGTGTTTGTTTAACTTTAAAAGCCTCTCATTGAAGAGCCCCAGTATTATTAGTAACCTCCACCCAGTACCTGATTTGATTAATCAGTGCTTCACTTTGTTAATGATTTGTGCTGCTGATGAAATTTAACAAGTCAGTTTGATGCTAGAGGCTCCAAAAGACATCTAGTCCCAAAGTTTCCTCTTCAAACTAGCTCACAAGATACCAACTACTTTCTTCACAATAAGAAATTATTCTTATTGTTTTGTACTTGCATCTCGTATAATATGTGGTCTCTGTACACACACAAATAAAAAGAGACTTTTGCACAGTACTGTATTTGGAGACTAAATTGTGCTTCTTAAGTCCAAGGACATGCAGTTCAGGTGAATTGGAGATGCTACAATTTGCCCTCAGGTGTGAGTGTGTGTCTGCCCTGCGATGGATTGGCAGCCTGTCCAGGGTGTATTTTGCCTTCTGTGCAATGACTGCTGGGATATTTACAATGTAGGCTATATAGGGGGACTATTTAGTGCAGGTCATTGTTAGCAATATTAGCTTTGCAGCCTACATCAACTAATTAAGCAAAATTCTAACTTCAAACACATCCCAGCCAGAGGGATTCAGAATTCAGGCTTAGTGGAAATGGTCTTTTTTTTTTGTTGCAGATTTACTCCTAAAAATAATAATTTCAGGAAAGGTATGTTACACACCCTTTGTTTTGGCGACACTCTGAGAACAGGTTGTGTTTTCTCCATGCTCTGAAAAGAAGAAAGAAAATTACCACACATTCCCATCTATTAAGACATATGACATGAGGTATTGTCGTTATTTTAAAGTTTTTACTCAGAGATTTGTACACAGCTGTTATAAATAACATTAACTACTACCTCACTTCACCCCATTTTTTCTTGGTTATTATTTTTAACAAGAAATGACAAGAGCACAATCTCTCTCTTATTTAAAAGGCACACCCTGAGCAAGCTTGACTATTCTGATTGACCAGCAAGACCAAGCTGGTTGACCAGTATGACCAAAACCAAATGCACTACACCAGTGATTTTCAATCCTCGTCCTGGTGTCCAACTGCCATGCAAGTTAAAGTGGCTGTGTTAAAGCAGGAAAAGCACTGAAATATAAACGGCGGTGGGTCCACAGGGCCAGGTTTGAAAAGCACTGCACTACACACTTCATACACAACATGAATAACACGTATGAGGAGCAGATTGTTTTTGTGTAACAGGAGCTGTGCTTACAGTAAAGAGCAGCTTAAACTCCGAGCCTGTCTGGTGCAGCAGCGGCCCGGACACGGCCACCCAGACCGACGGTTAGCACAAGCTCTCTACTAAACTCAGCTCAACATGAACAATTCTACCCCCTGAACTCTACCAACAACACAGACTAGCCCTGAATCATAGAAAAGTGACATAAACACGAGTTGTTTACTAGAGACGTTCGGGCTATACACGCTAAATCCGCAGCAGCTAGCGCTAACTATGCTAACAACGCTAGCTAGCGAGCTAATTACTGCTAGCAAGCAAGCACTCTCTTCATTCCACACAAAACCCAAATGTACGGGTTTAATATATCATGTATTAAGATGAATATCTTGAAATGGTTTTACCACGTATCTCCATGCACATATATTACCTTTACTTGTGAACTTTTAGGCTTTATCGTCCAATGCTATGCTATATTGTGCTAACGTTTAGCTCATTACCGTTAGCGGGCTAGGTAAATGGCCTGGTCAAAACCTGTCCTTTCCCGAACACAACACATATTTTAAATAGTTAATTTTTACATAACATATGTACTTACACTGGCAGTGTCTTACCCCAGTGCTTGTAGAACATGAATTTGACGCAGTGCTCACAAAGCCGAACTCCCAGCAGTGCAAATGAACGAGCACCAGCTGCTCATTACCTGCACCTACTCACGTGCTGACCTGTACATGGTTTATCGTCACTGTGCTAAATAACGCATTAAAATGGTTAAAAATAATTGACTTTATTATCCACTAGGGTAATAGTAATAATAATAATAATAATAATCCCAGCTGCACCTTTTACAACATTTTAAGTAATATTTTAAAAAATATTGTACTTATATAGTCTTACCTTGGTTAGCAGTTCTGAAGTCTTCTTCTGCTCCGCTTTCTGTTGAATGTTGAGAACTTGTTGATATTTTTCTTCCTGCTTCTTGTGATGCTCGCGAAGTTTCTCTAATCGCTTTGAAAACCGATCCATTGCTCATTACACTGCTCAGGGTTTGAGGATGAGTGTGAGTGAGAGCGAGAGTGAATGTGCTCAGTACCAGAATGAGTTTTTGGGCTTTTTCTATTGTTTGAGGATTCCTACACTTAAATAAATATTTTAGCATTTTATTTTATTAAATGTAATGTTCGCTGTGTTCATGTCTGTATGAACTACCTGCATATCTATATATCCTCAGTACTGCTGTGTTCCTGTCTCAGTATACTCTACCTCAGTACTGCTGTGTCTCAGTATACTCTACCTCAGTACTGCTGTGTGTTTCTCAGTATACTCTACCTCAGTACTGCAGTGTTCCTGTCTCAGTATACTCTACCTCAGTACTGCTGTGTCTCAGTATACTCTACCTCAGTACTGCTGTGTGTTTCTCAGTATACTCTACCTCAGTACTGCTGTGTCTCAGTATACTCTACCTCAGTACTGCTGTGTGTTTCTCAGTATACTCTACCTCAGTACTGCAGTGTTCCTGTCTCAGTATACTCTACCTCAGTACTGCTGTGTCTCAGTATACTCTACCTCAGTACTGCTGTGTGTTTCTCAGTATACTCTACCTCAGTACTGCTGTGTTCCTGTCTCAGTATACTCTACCTCAGTACTGCTGTGTTCCTGTCTCAGTATACTCTACCTCAGTACTGCTGTGTTCCTGTCTCAGTATACTCTACCTCAGTACTGCTGTGTCTCAGTATACTCTACCTCAGTACTGCTGTGTCTCAGTATACTCTACCTCAGTACTGCTGTGTGTTTCTCAGTATACTCTACCTCAGTACTGCTGTGTTCCTGTCTCAGTATACTCTACCTCAGTACTGCTGTGTCTCAGTATACTCTACCTCAGTACTGCTGTGTTCCTGTCTCAGTATACTCTACCTCAGTACTGCTGTGTTCCTGTCTCAGTATACTCTACCTCAGTACTGCTGTGTTCCTGTCTCAGTATACTCTACCTCAGTACTGCTGTGTCTCAGTATACTCTACCTCAGTACGGCTGTGTTCCTGTCTCAGTATACTCTACCTCAGTACTGCTGTGTCTCAGTATACTCTACCTCAGTACTGCAGTGTTACTGTCTCAGTATACTCTACCTCAGTACTGCTGTGTCTCAGTATACTCTACCTCAGTACTGCTGTGTTCCTGTCTCAGTATACTCTACCTCAGTACTGCTGTGTTACTGTCTCAGTATACTCTACCTCAGTACTGCAGTGTTCCTGTCTCAGTATACTCTACCTCAGTACTGCTGTGTCTCAGTATACTCTACCTCAGTACGGCTGTGTTCCTGTCTCAGTATACTCTACCTCAGTACTGCTGTGTCTCAGTATACTCTACCTCAGTACTGCTGTGTCTCAGTATACTCTACCTCAGTACTGCTGTGTTCCTGTCTCAGTATACTCTACCTCAGTACTGCTGTGTTCCTGTCTCAGTATACTCTACCTCAGTACTGCTGTGTTCCTGTCTCAGTATACTCTACCTCAGTACTGCTGTGTTCCTGTCTCAGTATACTCTACCTCAGTACTGCTGTGTCTCAGTATACTCTACCTCAGTACTGCTGTGTTCCTGTCTCAGTATACTCTACCTCAGTACTGCTGTGTTCCTGTCTCAGTATACTCTACCTCAGTACTGCTGTGTTCCTGTCTCAGTATACTCTACCTCAGTACTGCTGTGTCTCAGTATACTCTACCTCAGTACGGCTGTGTTCCTGTCTCAGTATACTCTACCTCAGTACTGCTGTGTCTCAGTATACTCTACCTCAGTACTGCAGTGTTACTGTCTCAGTATACTCTACCTCAGTACTGCTGTGTCTCAGTATACTCTACCTCAGTACTGCTGTGTTCCTGTCTCAGTATACTCTACCTCAGTACTGCTGTGTTACTGTCTCAGTATACTCTACCTCAGTACTGCTGTGTTCCTGTCTCAGTATACTCTACCTCAGTACTGCAGTGTTACTGTCTCAGTATACTCTACCTCAGTACTGCTGTGTCTCAGTATACTCTACCTCAGTACTGCAGTGTTACTGTCTCAGTATACTCTACCTCAGTACTGCTGTGTCTCAGTATACTCTACCTCAGTACTGCAGTGTTACTGTCTCAGTATACTCTACCTCAGTACTGCTGTGTTACTGTCTCAGTATACTCTACCTCAGTACTGCTGTGTTCCTGTCTCAGTATACTCTACCTCAGTACTGCAGTGTTACTGTCTCAGTATACTCTACCTCAGTACTGCAGTGTTACTGTCTCAGTATACTCTACCTCAGTACTGCTGTGTCTCAGTATACTCTACCTCAGTACTGCTGTGTTCCTGTCTCAGTATACTCTACCTCAGTACTGCTGTGTCTCAGTATACTCTACCTCAGTACTGCAGTGTTACTGTCTCAGTATACTCTACCTCAGTACTGCTGTGTCTCAGTATACTCTACCTCAGTACTGCAGTGTTACTGTCTCAGTATACTCTACCTCAGTACTGCTGTGTTACTGTCTCAGTATACTCTACCTCAGTACAGTTGTCTTGTAGTAATCCATTTGTACAGATTCAGAATGAAATAAAACCTCTTGACTACCACACAGTATTTTCATCCTGTTTCTCTGTACTTAGAAAAGAACAGGACAACACTTATTTATAATAGAAGACAATAAGCAGTTGTGGAAATACCTGCCCTTTGAATAATATTATAAATTAATTCAGTTGTGGTTAAATAGTATATGCAGACTTTTTTACATTTACTAGTGTTGCTGTACTCAAGTCTGAGATCACTCTTGGTGGGGGTTTTTTTTTGGTCAAAAAAATAGTTAATGCACCAACATTTTCACAAACAAAACAAACAGTAGGTTTATGAAACTTCAAAGTGGGGAAGAGAAATAAAGTTTGTGTCCGCACACATGGAGATTCATAGGTTACATTTCCATGACAAGCTAATAGCTGAGCACCCACACACAAGTCTCAGGACCCTGTTTACTATCTGGATTGTATCCTGGTCAGATTTTAGCTACATGGTTTAACGTCAGACCTCCTCCTGAAGTGGTTGGATTGATCGGATTTGTGTCCGTTTAAAGTGTGTTTACACTTGCATATTTATGTGTTTTGGATTTATCCAGATATAATTCTGGTGTAAACAGCATCTAAGATGGAGTACCATTACGTCTGTTGTTTTGGGGTTTGATGAAACACATCTAAGACGAAAGTCTGATGGATACATTTGGATTTGCTGCCAAAACTAAAGTGTGGTGAAGGAAAATAGCGGTCTGGGACACCTCAGGGCTATACCCCTTAATAAAGAAGGCCAGTGAAATAAAACAATATATTCATGCTCCCATCTTTGTGGCAACAGTTTAGTGTTAATACGTTTTACTTGTGCACAAATCAAGCTCCATTAAGACAAATGACTGACCTGCACAGAGCCCTGACCTCTACCCCGTCCAGGACTTGAATGAGTCAGTAAATGGGAACGAGGCCTTGTTGCTGAACATAAATATCACTTCCCACAACTGATCATTCCAGCCTCTACCATTAAGACAGCAGACGACAGTAGCTGTGAAGCACGACCCCTGAAATATCAGCATTGCTGGATTTATGAAGACCACTGTTTGTCTATGTATTTGTTGAACTTACTCATATTAATGATGCGTATGTGCGTGTCTGCTCTGCATGTCGGCTCGTATGTATCGTGTGGTGAAGCATTAGGTCCTGAACCATCGCTCGCTGTTTAAACATGCAGCTGAAATAGGAACAAACAAATACAGGTGGCTTACAAGAACAGGCAACCCTAGCTTTGCAGCAGTGCCATCAGCTACATAGAATCAGTAACGGCATTTCAACAACTGGGAGTCTGAGTCCTTAAAACATCATTTAGACCTGTGAGCAGTGCTGCTTGTTGGGAAAAGGTGCTGTGGTGAAAGTATGAACCCTGTTCATGTTCATGTCACTCTGCCTGGTGAAGGACTCAGACCTAACCTGAAGCTGTGGAGCACAGATTTAAATTAAAGTGCCATGGACAAGTATTTATACGTGAAGGGCTTCATGAACATGATTTATGAATCACTCACACGCTAATACAAAGCTTTGACACCAACGTTGAAAAAAGTCAGTAGCTGATATGTTATTACTCAGGTACAGGTGTTGGGTGAGGCTGAGGACTGATGCACTATCACTACAAATATTAACACAAACATTAATGTCATGGTGTGTCGACACCCCTTCCCTTTGCAGTCATTTCTCCAGGAAGGAGATACAACAAGAAAGTCCTGTAGCTGTTCAGCTGAACTGATATTAGGTGATGGTGAAGGTGATCATCGTTTTATCCTGACTGAACTCTGCTGTGATGATTTTAAAAGCACAGATTGAGTGCATATGATGCTATATTGTAGAAGGGATGCAGTGCATAAAGCCTGTTACAAAGATAAATGATAATCAGAGGTCAGTGGTTTACAAATCACAAGAAACCTGTCTGCACAGTTAGAACAGTGCAGGGGGAGTGCAGCGTTGGGCCGTGGAGGCCATTTTGTTGGTTTGGGTCCACTTGTCCTTTAGAGGTAAGAAACACTGCACTACAGGCCAAAGGTATCATGATTCACACTGTGATGAACACTTCTGTCCTGATGAAGTGAGAATACCCCCAACCACAGGGAACAAGGGCTTCATTGTGTTAATAATATATTATTATTAAAATCACCAGTTATTGGTCCATCTGAACACCTGAGATCAGCTGGAGCTCACCACTACTATCACCATCTCCATCTGGATGAGTAGTGCTCCATCCCTCAAGTATGGTTCCAAAAACTGAAAAATATACCAAGTTGTTCTGAGAGCTTGTGGTTGCACACAACGTTTTCAGGAAAAATCATCAAAGTGACTAAATTAAAGAGAGAGACCTACATTCTGATTAAGACTGAATGACAGTGTTAAGAGTTAAACATCATTCAAATCTCTATAAGCTACAGATATGTTTAAAGTGGGTCTAGACAGCTTGCCTAAAATAATGTCCTGGGGTGTGTTCAGACTTCTCAGCTTTGCTTAGATTAAAACAAGTCTTAGTGAACCCTGTTAGTGTGGTTACTCGGAGTAAGTGTGAACGCGGCCGGTTGAACTGAGCAGACAGGTCTCGTTTTGCTTCCAAATTAAAGACACAACACCAGCCACGGCATCTAAACACTGCGTCCTTATGTTAAACTTACATCACCTTTATTCATAAATTATTCTTAAATGCCAGTATGAATGCAAACCATTCAAAATATGTAAAAATCTAAATGTGTGAGATATGAGGTATGACGTGATATGATTATCTATTCCAACAAGACAGTCCTCTAGTCTGGGAGGATATTACGACTGTTGGAGAAATGGTATATATTTATATGTGTAATGTAATGAAGTCTCTATTAGTATTAAATGGGACAGCAGTACACAACACAAGATATGGTGGTGTGTTAGTGTGTGCTTATGTGAGTGGATCAGACACAGCAGTGCTGCTGGACACCTCAGTAGAGGGTTTCCCATTCACCAACGTTTTTTTAGAAGACAGGATAAAACTGAAAATTAAAAAAAGACCTAAATATCAAAAAAATGTTTTCATGCTTAAATGAGGTGGAAAAGATAGACTATCACCGTGAGGCTGAAAATATGGGTTTTGTGGATAAACTCCAAATGGGTTTTGTGGATGTTTCATGCTCTAAGTCATGATTTTGCTTCACATGATCCGACCAAAACATGATGGACTACAGAGCTTATCAAAGGCTGATTCTGACATTTTGTAGTTGATGCAAATGTGACATTTTTAGCTTTTTCTACAGAAATTTCATAAATGTGCATTACACTTGCAAAATTCGGATGGAATCCCACCTAGTGTCACTGCACAACAGAAAATCTCCCACCAACCAGAACTACACAGCAAACAACAGTGTCCTGGTCATAATATTATGCCTGATCAGTGCATCTGTATCTCTCTCTCAGCAGAAGCAGTTTTGAGTTTGGAGCAGTTCAGTCTCAAAGTTCACTCAGAACTCTAGTTAACCCCCCCACCCCCCACTGAGAGGCCCCCTCACCATGGCAACAAATGGCCCATCAGCAGAAAGCAGAGAGAGCACCTTAATATCAGCCTCACCCAGCTCCACTCTGCACACTGAGAAACAGCACATCCTCCATTAATCAGCTGAATACAGCTTCACTACGTTCAGAAAACTCAGAATCAGTTACAGTGCTGCAGACAGACCTCATATCAAACCCACCACTTTACAGTCCTTCATTACTTTAGCAAATAAACACCAAGATAAACTACCAGCACATGTACAATTCATAATTCAGCTTTTAAATAAGTGTGACTATATACTATGAACACTTCAGGGTCACCTGCATGTTTATTTTCATTGATTTATTTAAGATTTCCCTTCAAAAACACTAGAACTCCACTGTAAGCATTTCCCTCCAAAATCCAGCACAGCATCCTCAGCTCTCAGCAGCCAATCAGGAAACGCTTTCTCTTAGCCAATAGGAACATAGCATCTCCGTTTCCCTCCAAAACCGCTGCGGTCAAACTGACTCCTCCCTCAGCTGTCAGCTTCCAATCAGCAAATGCTTTCTATTAGCCAATAGAAAATGAGCACAAGACCGATGGAGTGTGTCCACCTGGGGCAGTGTGGAGCACATCGAAAACACACCTGTCCAACATTTCTATTCGAGTGAGGACCACCCGGAAACGGGCTCCGCTGACGTCACAGGAGCAGTGGAAGCCATTAGCAGCAAAATCAAGTGAGGACCGGCTTTTTGGACCTCACTTGAAAAAATGTCCTCACAGGAAGGAGCTATGTCTTGAGGTGGTCCTCACAAGTATAGCAAGACAAGTACACACACACACACACACACACACACACACACACACACACACACACACACACACACACACACACACACACACAGGTATCTATTATAGGTAGCAAAATGTATCATTTGTTAATAATTGTCTATGACACTGCCATTCGTCACACGGATATTGTACTACTCCGCAATATACAAATACACACTCTAATAAACCTCAAATGCTGTACTGTGTGCCGTGTGCTCTGAGCTCTGATGATCCACAGGATTTTCTCAGGTTTTAATGGATTAAGGAAGTCACATTTTTGAGAAAAAAAAATAACCAGTGTGGTTTGTAAGACATTACAATTGCAATATCCAGCAAGCAGGTGTCTTGAACATGCCCCCATATGAATAAATATAATAATAAGAGACACCAAGCACAGCAAGCACACACACACACACACACACACACACACACACACACACACACACACACACACACAGCAGTGGCACTCTGGCCGTGTCAGTGAATGACAGATGGAAAATGAACTAGTGGATCAAAACTATCTGCTGTGCTTTCCAAGGCAGCTTAACATCCCCTAAAGTGTACCGAATTGATTAGAATTGCCAGATTAGCACACACACGCTTGTGTAGCACACAACTGTGCCAGGATTCCAATCACTAAAAATGTGTTGCTGCTATTTTTACTTCAATTATGAATTAAGCCATAAACCGATGTGACGGGACATTAAAAGCACCTGCCTAATGTTGTGTACGTTCTCCTTGTGCTGCCACAACAACTGACCTGTTGAGAAGGCACAGTCCACAAAGCACAGTCAGCATGAACCTCAGCCATTTGTGCTACAGTAGATCTTCAGTTGAACCGGACCAGAGGAGCTTGCCTCCTTTCTTGGGTTGTCCACTTTTCGTAGGTACTGACCAACACAAATATTTGCGGTGGAAATTAGTAACTTACAGTTACAGCTATGATTTAGTTATATAAATAAGTACCCAAACCATGTTTGGGCTGGACTGTGTATAAGGTCAGCGCTCACGGATGATCCTCAGTGTGCAAGAAAAGTGGTCTGTTCAGAGGGAGACACAAACACACACCATTGCCTTTGACAGCGTGCATTAATAATGCAGACCACCTTATCTGCTCAGAGGGGCAGGTGGGTGTGTAAAAGAATGGATGAGATGGAGAACGGAAACAAGAGGGATCTGATGCCACTCTCTTCTATGGAGCACTGTAAAGACCACAAACCGCTTATGTTCTGCTCAGTCTTCATCAGACACCATCATGTGAATGTATCTATACACACTGGCTTCAAACGGCTTTCTGTATTCACACAATTCTGCACTCTGGTTAAGTCCCTTGGGGTACTACATAGGACATTTTGCCACCTAGACTTGAGCTTCTGGGTTTGATTTTAGACTTGACACAGGACCTGCAGCTGTTCCTGTTGCACATTATCTTCATCTTTTTGTGTGTGTGTTTTTCATTTGCCAGATTTGCTTTAATGTTTGGAGTGTGTTTCAGTAGAACATGCCATGGGAGCTTTTCAGTAAGGTCATCTGTGACCCTTGTGGCCAAAAGACCTAAATTTATTTTTTCTCTTAATGACACCTAGGCCTAACTACTATCATATGAGATGTGAATTGAGTCAACATCAGATTTTTTAAATAAATAAATAAATAAAATAAAATAAAATAAAATAAAATAAAATAAAATAAAATAAAATAAAATAAAATAAAAGGTGAGAATGTAAAGCCTCAAAGTCCTTGTTAGGTGCTTCTGATTAAGGCAGAAACAAAGAATGAAGAGTGAAACGGGTTAAGAGAGAACAAGGGCAAAGGCAGATAAGGAGAGAGAGGCAAAAGAACACACAATTCAAACATGGTTAGAGAAGCAAATTATGAATAAATCACATCTCTCTTTGCTGTCTTTCCTGCAAGATCTGCTTCATGAATAACTTAAACACAAGCTCCTAATCAGGGCTTCAGAATTGAGGCAGATTTGAATGTGCTCAAGTTCTAATTGTCCTGAGAAATTCAGTGTCTGAGATAATTGAATAAATAATAAATAATAAATAATAAAAAGAAATTTAAGACATTCAATCAAGTTATTGATCTTCGCTTCCTATGATCAGATAGCAGTTACACCACCAGCATGGACAACATCTCAGTAATAGCACTTGTGTCCTCGGTCACTCTGTGCTCTATAGATTGTTGCCTCAGTGTAAGTATCTCAATGACAGATTTACTCACACAAACAGCTTAACATTATTTGAATTATTATTTCTAAATGAACTTTTATAATACCAGGCAAGACCATTGAAACAAAGTTTAGTCCTCCAGAGTGAAACATTCTGAACAGAAATCTTTAGGAACATAAATTAAGAAAGAAATATATGGAGTTAAACCCAATTAGTCAGTTATCTGCACAATCCGTCTTCACTAAAAGGTCCTCAGAGATGTCCATAAGAACACAAAGTTGCCCTCAACACTCAAGATTAGCCACGAGAGTAGACACTAGGGGAAACTTCTGTTTATTTAAAATTCAGATACAGTTAATTTCTGTATCATATTACACCAAATGACCTGATTGACTGCAATACCTGAACTCATCTTGAGGAAGTGTGCATCTTACCAGCCAATATTACAAAATGCCATCATTATTTCACCATTTCAAAAAAGGATTCTGCACGTTCAGCAACACTCAAAAAAGCAGAAACAGCTAAGAATTATAGGGCTAGTTCCATTCCAGGTCGCAGGATGTTGGGAGAACGGGAGAAGGATGTTGAGAACAGCCTACGCCTTGAAGCAGAAAGACCTAAACCTGTCAGGAACTGTAGGAGCAGACAACTGTTCAATAGTACGAAGACCTATTCTGGGTCTTCTAGGCCTCTTGCTGGGTTTACACAGCTCCACTCACTGAGGTGACCCTTAGGGATGTAACGATACAACATATGATGTTGTATCAAATTGTTTTGAATTAATAATATCAATATCATGGATCATTACACTCAATGGTGATCAATTTGGTGCACATTCAGCTTCATTGTTCACAGCATCTGAGTATTCAATAAAAACCCTGAGCAACGTGCACAAGAACACAAGGTTGCCGCCAACATTTAAGACTTGGATTCTTGTAAATCCTGCGGCACATGATGAGTAATGTATTTACGCTGACCCCTTTACTCAAAGCATTTTCAGGACAACCAGAGGTTGAAATAGTGGAACAGTCCACCCTGGTGCTGCAGAGCTGCTGTTTATTGGCACAAATATCACAATATTTTTAAACACATTTGATGATGGGAAATTGAGGTTTATAAAAACACTGTCCAGGGTGGAGAACTCTTCTTCATAGTGTTTTCGTGTGTACAGGCAAAATGTAGCTCTTTGACAATTCGGACATCTCAGAGGTAGTACACAGTTATACACAGTTATATATATATAGAGATCACGCTTACAGGTCCTTTGGTTGGCAGCTCATTTTTTGCTTTAACCAAACTATCACAACTTCTATTGCCAAGGATTTGCATCCATATTCAGTTTCTAAAAACAAGGGCTTTCACACCATGTAGCCATGTGGTTTTCTTCACTGATTCCAAGACTTTGGTCTTGGTCTCTAGAGAAACCCTACAATGAGACCAAGACCAAAGTCTTGGAATCGGTAAAGAAAAGCAGTAGAATACTGGTAATGTCCACACAACAGCACCTTTTATCACAGATGAGTGTCAGTCAGTGTTTCATGTGTTCTAAAAACAACAGCAGTGAATGAAAGCCGCACAGGTACAGAGGAACGGCTGCTCGCTAAAAAGATTTGGTTTTAGGTTTTAGTTACTGAAAATGCTCCAACATGGCTGTTGCTGCTGAACTGGGTCAGTGCCTACATGTAAAATGCTATGCCCACATGCTAAACCTTGCCTTTCAACGAGCGCTAAAGTTATCCACTGTGTCGAGACGTTTTCCCACCGGAGTCCCACTGCAAAACCTTCTAGCTGACTTTCCACATCGCTTCCATTAATTTTATTCATGAACGAGATTGGAAGTACAGGAATTATGCTCACTACAAAAACTTTACTTTAAATGCACCAAGTCGACAGACACAGTATGAGAGAAATCCTGCAAGAAGTAGGTCTAGAACAGCATTTCACGCCAAGCCACTCTGAATGTCTATTAACATCTTAATTATTTCATCAAACATCACGTGAAAGATCAACGACTTCTTGTCTCTGCGGTGTAAATTCCCATTGACATTTATGCCATTTAGCAGACGCTCTTATCCAGAGCTACTTTCAGAAGTGCTTAATCCTTCACTCAGAATATCAAAAGCTAGTCTCTACAGACCCTGGATTTAAGATACTTGAGCCATGACCCTGCCAGAAACGAGTACCCAATAACCCCAAAGCAACCATTTGCATGCAACACACAATACTTAGAACCTGAGTTTAGAGAGGACTAAACTGTGCAAAACCTGTAGAGAAGCACAAGACAAGTGCAAATGCAATAAACCTTCATTAAATCTTACTGCTTTATAAAGGACTCTAGAAAGAGGTAGGTCTTCAAACGCCAACTAAAGAGAGAGGTTCTGCTGTTCGGACACTCAGGGGTTCACTCCACCACTCTGGCGCCAGGGCGGAGAATACTCAGGATGCTCATCTGCCATGCGATGCCAAGGATGGTGGGTCAAGGCAAGCCATACTTGAAGCACGGCGGGCTCTTGGTACATATCAGGTTTTGACCACTGCCATCAGGTAGAGAAGAGCTGGCCCATTTTTGAGTACACAAAAGGCACACAGGATCTCTGTGACTCATCTGCTTCATCTCCCTTTTTGATGTGTTCACTGGAACGGAGATACTCCACCACACAGCCAGTTGCAAGTGTGCCACATGAATTTGAATTCTGCACAAAAACAGCCTCCTTTCAGCTATGAACATGAATAGGTGAGACTGTCAACTGCTTTTTGACATCTCTCTCACTTTTGGGTTCCAAGTGCATAAATGCCATATGAGGCATGGAGAGAGAGAGAGAGAGAAAAGGGGGGGAGGGTGCTTTTCAACCTATACCAGCACTAAATAAATAAATAAATAAATAAATTAGGTTCTCAGCATCCACAGCACACATGGAGTCAGAGAGAGAGAGAGAGAGAGAGGACTCCAAAGACACCAGTGTTCCGTGCTTAACCCTGTTGCTATGCAAGCACTGTGCCCACCCCTCATTTCTCTCCGAGCTCCAGGAAAATGGCAAATGCAAAACGACAGGAGGAGGGATGGAGAGCTGCTGCCTAAGATGGATTCAGATAAAGCGGACCCATAATTCTCTCCGCATGCACATGTACACACCGCAGGGCATGTTAACACAGAGCCGCAGACGGATTCAAAGCAGCGTGTGAAACATGGGCTCGGCTTGACGGATCATGCGTGGCCGGCTGCATGTTTTCATAGGTTGCACATGCCTCCTTGCAATGCCGCACAGTAGAGAGGTGAGACGGCGCGAGATACAGCTGGATGAAAGCACACACAACCTTCAGGAGGCAGGAAGGAAAGAGAGGAGAACACGAACACACACAGAGACAGACACTCACAAACCCGACAAACAAGCCCCGCTTTGTACCCTCCATTACGGTCCTCATGTGACCGGCAAATTGAGTTACCTGCCAAGACCGAGAGACACACATACACAGATAAGACGAGAGTGTGCAAGAGATAGACAGAAAGACCGACTGTCAGACAGACACGCAAGGCCGTACCTTTTGGATCGGCGCAGCATGCTCCTCTCAGGCATGGAGAAATTGGAAAGCACGGTCCAGAAGGAGTCAGACATGATCCGGGCTCTTCACTAACATGGTTGTCATGCAGAGACGCTGCCTGCCGTGGAGCTACCGGGCGAGAGCGGATGAAGGACAGCTTACGCTAAACGTGCGCGTGTGTGTGCGCGCGCACTCATGCTCGTGTCCCCAGCTGCCACAATGCTGTCACTACTGTCTGCCTGCAACCTGTGACACTGCTACCTCTACACACTGAGCAGCAGCAGCAGCAGAAGTCATCGCCAGCTTCATCCTAACACGCGTGCTCTCTTCCTCGTTCCCACCTCCCCTTACTACTCATACACGCTAGTAGTTCCCACCCCCCTCTCTCTGATGCCTGTTCAAAGCAGCAGGCTGGTCCAAACCCATGGTAGTATGCACAGAAACCGTGCAGCTAACATTCACTTGAGATTCACACTATAGCACAGCTCTGCCTAGTATAGTCAACACTAATGAAAATAAAAAGCCCAATGAGAAATACTTAGCAATAAACGAGCAGGCAGAGAAACACTCTATAAGCAATCTATAAGCAGGTTTGACGTTCATGTTTTTGCCCCAGAAAGACGAGATTAGAGGAGGCAAAACTCAATACAGAGTCCCCAGAGAAACTGTCAGAATGACAGGAGATTAATGTCTGCTTAGATGAACACACACACGCACACACAAACACACACACACACACATATATATATATATTTATAACGACTTATATGATGAGACATGATCAGAGGCTACAGATTAAAGTCTTGCAAGAGAGAGATTTATCCCGCAATGTCAATGTTCTTATCATCTGTCAGGTGAGATGTTGGACAGCGCCGGATAAGGGAGGAACACTGGCAGATTCCGTGCAGACATTGAGTCATGGAGAGATGGGTGCAGTGTAGTGTGCGGTTAAGGGTGGGGGTTCTGATTGTGTGACAGGGCTAGTTAGAATGCCACGCTTTGTACTGTGCGAGTGTGGGGTTGTGTGTGTGTGTACACACAGCTGAAGCAGCGAAGCATAAGTAGCACTGTGTCACCTTGAACTGGCCCACAGCAGGGTCTCAACACACACACACACACACACACACACACACACACACACACACACACACACACACACACACACACACACACACCCCACATATCACACAGCACACAGAATGGAACGCCACAAACCCAGACATAAGATAAGATGCTGAGAGAGAAGGGAATACTAAAAATGCTTGCTTTCCATCGGGTCTTTACTGCAGGCGTCACTCTAGAACATCTGTGAGGCCACTTAATGCAGCAGAGAACATTGAGTGATTGAGGGCACGATTAAATTGGCACACTGGAAATTAGTTACAGCAGTAGTTTTCACAAGACCTGTTCAGTGGCAGATTACACAGACTGCTCACAGGCAGCGTCCTTCATAGGTGAGCTCAAGGCTGTCTCCATCGCCACAGGGTTTTTCAGGAGGGTAAGGAAAGTTGTATATATTAAAAAGTCTGAAAGGGGTGTGTAAATCTCAATCTCAAAGGACTGCAGAACTCTATAAAGAAACCCTGAAGGACATCACAGTTATATAATATATATATAATATTATATGATATATATATTGTACACAACAGAAGCTAAGGAAAGCATGTTCCGACCTACATAATCAACTCCACTTCTATTAGCATCATCAAGCCTGTATTTAATGACTTCTACAGAATCCAAGAACGTGAGTCATGAGCGTGTAAAATGAGGAATTCTACCATGGTTCAAAAGAGCATTTAACTGTGTCTATGTCTTAAGGGACACAGCATTGAACCTCATTTAAAGAACACAAGTGTGTCAGCTCTGTAATTACAGTCAAAGGACCTGAGTGGGACCATGGTGAATGAACAAACGAATGAGCAAACAAAGGCACACCCACATACAAGCAAAAACACAGACAAGAACGCAGTGTTCTGACATTCCAAGGTGCCTCATTATCAGTGATCTGGCTCTATGGCATATCACTGAGCATAAAAAGACCTGTACACACACACACACACACACACACACACACACACACACACACACACACACACACACACACACACACACACACACAAACACACATATATAAGCTGTTACACAAACTATTAACACAAATGTTCAGTTAGATGCTGAACAAGAGATTTAGCCGTGAAGCTAAGTGTGAGGTGTGTTTTAATGTCGCTACTGAACAATACTGAACTTTTACTGAGTTTCTGAATACAGTTATTTAAAAAGGTCCTACATCACTAAACAGATTTCCTATTTTCCTCCCCTTGGTCTACAGTAAAAAGATCTACTCTGCTTTACTGGAGGACTTTGATATGGTTCCCGAAATCATCCAGAGACAGAGAACAGCAGTCTATACACCTGCATATGCTGGTAAAGATGGATCACACCAATCAAGAACCAAATACCAAATTTCCTGGTTTACACTTATGATGCATGTAATGATAATGCATTAGACCTAACTGACACTCTGCACAGAGATGGGATGTCCTAAGTGTGGGATAGGCCTGTTCACTGATGTTGAAGGAGTTTCTGCGACAGTTTCAGGTAAAGTGGGCAGGACAACATAACCATGTAACGAGTCATATTTGTGTAAAATCCTGTTTTATTACTCTACCCCCTCAGTTTTGACTTTGACTTTCACAGACGATTCACGAGAGTATCACTTGGGTGTCTCAGCTCAGGTGGCTCTAAGTGCAGATTTCACATCCCGATTGCAGAGGGAGCCCAGCAGCTAGAAATAACTGTTCTTGCATAATGCTGCTTTAATACTTGCTACATTCCCAAAGGATAGTTGCGATCTATCTAAAATAAAGCAGGTGGTTGCACTATTGGTGTCGCACACTTGCATGTTGTGATTTTTATTTTTTTTTTAAATAATATATATATACATATATAGCAGTCACTCAGCACAAAACCAAAACAAGCACAGGGGGGTTAATAACAGAGCACATGACAGCAACAGGAAGAAAAGAGGCAAGAGCAATACTCTGTTAGTGTATGCACACACTCCAACACAGGACCTCCTTACCTCCAGAGGAAGGGGTTGGGGTTAGCTCCAGCCCCTTGGGACAGGCCCAGGGCCGGGGCTGAAGCGGGCTCCTCCGGCCACCCAGCGGACGACAGGAGCAGAGAGGAGGGGGAGGAGGTGGGGGAGAGGAGATGCTGAAGTAAGCTGCTGTTGCCATGGCAACGGAACTGAGCAGTCGGCCAGATTCTAGTGAGCGAGCGAGGCAGCACAGAGGAAAGGAAAAGGCCAAAGTGACTGGTCAGATAGTGACTGTTTCACATGCTGGCGTGAGCTTGTGTACATTAATCTCTCTCTAAGCACCATGCAATACTATACTCTCACAGTGTGTGAAGGCATACTGACCCATTGTACGAGCTCTGTGGTTCATAAACATAACCAGGCTGAAAATGCTTAGGTTGCTTTACAATGTCAACTCAACCTCCTGCTTTCCATTTGGTGTGTAGGAGCATTCAGGTCCATTTTCTACATGAGCTGGTGAGAATTAAAGATGCGGCCCTGAGCTGACTACACAATCTTTGCAGGGGGGGTCCTGAATGAGCCAGGATATCATTTCACAACCCGATCCCCTCTGCTAGTTCAGGACCCTTCAAACTGACTGCTGTAAAGTAAGAAAACACAAAAATAAAAGATAATAAGAAAAAGGGAAAAAGAAACTCAGAGAGACACAGAAAGAAAAAGGAGAGTGAACGAACGAGAGAGAGAGAGAGAGAGAGAGTCATTGGAGTCATTCTCTGGAGCACTAGTGTGTATAGCTGCTGCTGTAGCGTGTAATGGATTGTATAGAGCTGTTCTCATTCTGTCACAGTCATTCAGGTAACGGCGCTCTGATACATTCCTCACCAAACTTCACATTCCCACTTCTGCATCACGTCTTACACAACAGCTACACAGACGTGAAAAACACTCAGTCCAGCCTGCGCCTTACTCCCTTTACTCCACGACTCTCTGCTGTATTTATCTCATCTGATTCAATAAAAGCAGAGGTTGAGGCCTGTCATTACAAATGTCACACGTAATTACAGTGTCTGCACTGAAACACTGCAGCTGAATTCAGACAGATTGAATATATAAGACTTTCCAATTACACTCACAGGAAAGCGTATAAAAAAATAACTTTCTTAACCCTGAGCAGAACTCTTAAGTTTTTATTTTACAAAAATTTGATTCACACGCTGAATCAGTAATGTGACATGGTTAAGATTAGAGAACTCTTGAGATTTCAAGATTAAACTTCCACTCAGGGAGGCAAGGCCCTTGACCCTACTTTCTCCCGGGCACTGCAGTGATGGCTGCCCACTGCTCCCGGTACGCGTGCTTACTGTGTTACTGTGTGCGTTTGCACACTAGTGTGTATGTGTGCACACAGATGAATTGAAAAGGCCAGGAAAGGGGTCAAATTCCATCCGTGTCCAACATGAATGTGGTCGTCTTTGTCTTCCACCTACACACTACTGCTCACCCTGCACTAATTTGTGAATGGTAGCGCCAAGTCCCCGAAAGGCCATTGCGTAACACAAGACTGGTTTGAGTGGTCACTGTTTAACAGCCATCACTTGCTCCTCACCAGCTACTCTGAGTAACCGCTCAAACTGCTGGAGCCAAGCAGTGCTGCTGGCCATTGGGACTGGCCAAGTACCATTTGGCTGAGCTCCACACAGGCAGCATTCTTAACAAAGCTAGCCAGATTAGAGGGCACCAGAATGAGCAGAGTTGGGGAGCAGGCCAGGATGCTGGGCCCCACAGGCCTGGAACTGAAGAATGAGTGGACAGGGACAAGCGAAGCTGACCTAGTACTGACCTCATATCAAACTCACTCACTGAGCGGTTTTTCTCTGGGCCACTCTGGCCAGGGCCTGTAGGGCTTTGGAAGCAGTCTGTGACCGTCAATCAGAAGCACTACAGATTAAAGCTTAAAGTGATAGATGTAAAGGAGACAAAAGAGGAGAGAGGCATTCTCTCTTGGATTTTATTTTACACCATGTGAAAACACCAGCTGTCTTTTCATTGTGCGAGCATTTCATTATGCACAGAGCAACAGAAATGCTCCTGAATTACTTGGAATACAATTTAATCACTTAACAGATGTTAAGAATGGTACCTTCTGCCAGAACGGGATAATTTTATAGATGCATGTTTGAGTTTGTTTTTGTTTTTTTACAGTGACAATGTTTGTCTGTTTTGTAATCCTACTGATGATCATGTCTAAGAACCCAACAAGAGCTCGTATTCATTTTAAAGACTATGACTAAGAATTTTAGTCGAAAGGATTTGGTGAAGAACCTGTATAAAGTGCTGGCACATAAATACAGTTGCATGCAAAAAGCTTGGGAACTACATTAGGTTAATTTGTTAAATCTGTTTGTGAACAGAAACATCTGCAGCAATTGTTTTTTGTTTGTTTGTTTTTAGTTGTTTTTTTATTGTAAAGTTACTTTACAGAAATGGAAAAAAAGGGAAAAAGAAAGAAAAAAAACCCGGTAATTATCTTAAGTCTTAAAATACTAAACCTTAACTGACGGGTTAGGATTGGTCAGGTAGGTCAAGAATTGATGAATTCTCTAAACCTTGTGGAAACGCTCACATCCAACAAGCATTGGGCTCCTCTAAGCAGCTGGCTGAGGATCTTAAAATGCTTACAAAGCAGAGAAAGGCTATAAAAAGATATCAAAGCGCTTGCATGTAACAGTTGCCTGATATGCTGTGAGAAATGGTTGGGAACTGTGGAAAGGAACTGCTTGTATATTAACCAGAAAAAAGCAGAATAAATCCTGTATGTTTAAAAGGAATCCTTACCTGTGACCTCAGCACAAAAGGAATGGAATATGAACAAGAATTTTTAAACCAGAAGCATTTTGGAAATAACAGAAGTGTAGGCCTCAGTCAGGTAAGGTATAGAATTTAAATGTAAAAAATAAATAAATAAATAAATAAATAAATAAACATTTGGCAATCTGCCAATTTTGTTTTGGAAATTCTGCAATGGAAACATTAATTTAATGAATAAAGGAATGGATTAATGGAAAGCCGTATGGCATAAAATATCAGTAATTTTTCGACAAAAATGTGACTCAGTCAAGAAAATAAACTTAAAAAGAAGCTACTACAACAACTACTCAAGCTGACACTCACAGTACCCAAATATCTCAAATACTCAAATATCAAAATTCCCAAGGGAAAAACAAAAAAGTAATAAGTTTGACATTTGCAAAGGGGGGGGGGTGTTACAAAAACTGATTTAGTAGGGTGCCAAATCATTGCACATGCAAAATTACATTACATTTTTTTCTCCAATTCATCAAATAAAAGAAATAAACTACATTGTAGTAAAAGAATGTAAACTACATTAACAACTGCCATTTTTAAGTTTTTAAGCTGCAGGGGTTCTATTCACTTTAAAAAGCAACATTTGGAAAAGGGTTCCCAAAGTTTTGCATACAACTGTTTATGGCGCAGATACCGAGACTCACTGTATGTGCAGGTTGGGGGCTCCTGCTCTCTCCTTTCTTTTCTTCATGCCTGCAGTGCAGTGAGGTGTCAGTGGGCTGGCTGGAGAATGGCTGAGTGCATTCAGCAACGACCAAACACTCCAGTCACCTCTGTTTTAGAACCGTGACAAGCAACAACTGTATGATGAGGGAAAAGAGCATGTATGAAGGCTACGACTCGTGGCGATGATCCCCAATATTTCGCCGTGTTAAGACTGTCCAATGGTCTGTACAAAAGCTGTACGTTTCCCAAAGATCCAGGACCAGTCCATGGGTTTAGAAGAGCGTTCTACAAGCAAGGAAAGTATGCAGAGGAGAGACACCTCCTGGATGTAGCCTCAGTCAGAGAGAATATCCAAAAGCCAGATCTGATCTCCAGCCGCAGGACCTTGCTAGATTCTGAAATCTGGTATCCATTTCGCTCCGCCAAGTGGTGAACTCAGGGAGCAACCCGGTGACTGAGGCTAGACTGAGAAGACAAGACGGACAGTAAAAGAGAGCACTGGCTTAAATGTTGTCATTGCCTTCCTCTGTGTCTCTTGCTGCCTCTTACACTAGCTACTGAGAACAGGGCTTTCTCATTATTTCACAAGACCCTGGAGGTGGGGGTGGGGGTGCAGCTGTCGCCCACGACTCATAGTATCCATCTCTGTCCACACACACTTCCCAGAACCAAAAGAACATCAATGTCCCTTCAACTGTTCCCAGCAGAAGCTGTAGGCTACGTGCCAGAAGTCAGACAATAGCCAGGATCAACAAAAAGCCCTGATATGATCACTGTAGCATCCAAAGTTAAGGCAGTCTTATTGCTGACGTACTTTCTACAGAACAGGCTAATGCAATTACACTGACACATGATCTATTACTCTATATTAGAGACAAACAAGAAAGTGTGTCTGTGTGTGTTTGGGGGGGGCAATCTGACTGACAATGAGGTAAAATAGTAGGCTTGATTTGATTAAGTCTTTAATCCAGGTCTGCAGGATTGTGGGGTTTAGCTGGACTCAATAAACCCAATGAACTCCTACAGTGCCACTCTGGGAATGATAGAATGGCACTGAAACACATGTGTACACGCACACACATACACACACACACACACATACACACAAGAACCAAAGCAGCACATTGCCATAAGACACATGCTTACATATATCACTTGCATACACACTGTATAAAGTTACACAAACTGTGCACCAAGAAGCCATCTACAACACATTCTCATCTACAGTGATGCTGCTTTCCTCATTAGGGTGCAAAATGTCTTTGGTGGCAGCAAGCAGGTTAAAAATAGTGCCGCATAGTGTGTTAAAACAGAGCAGAGGTCCTCAGCTGTTGGAGTATTCGTCCTGTCCATATGTCTGTAGACTACTCACCTCTAACTGCAAATGGCCAAACCTCCTCTTAGCTCCCACTTAGCTTGAACGACCTGTCTTTCTTGTAAATACGAGCATGTAAAATATTGAGCTGCTAAGCTTACTTGTGAGCAACAAACTGACAAAAGCATGAAGAAAATTCTCTCCAACCACGTCAATGGGAGAAAATTCCCCATTCCACTACTGTGGTGAAGTGCTGCCTAAGCTGTAGTCATGCCACACTCTGCTATTGGGTTCAAACCAGCACTCAAATGGCTTCCTACTCCCTCAACAGTGAGAATTAATGGTTTTAATTCGTAATAAGAGCATTATATGTCTAATAGAAAATCATCTTAGAACTGGTTTACTTGACAAATGTCACATGATCACAGTGAAACACTGCTAATTGCCCTCTCAAAAATATGGTCTAATGAGACTTGTGAAATGGGCCAATCAAATGGGGCACTCCTGAGCCCCTCTGCTGAAAAGAAGTTAAGAAAAGGGACACCCTACAGCCCCCCACACCTGAGCAGGTAGGTGCAAATGAGGGGTGTAAGGCTGAAAGTGTGAGTAATAGGACAAGGCCAATGTTCCAGGTCTTGTGTGCTGCACTATATAGAGTATGGTGCAATTGGTGCTTAAGTCATACATCTATGCTACACTATAAAAACGGTTATTTTCAACAGGAGGAAAGTTAACAGAACAAGAGCCGTCAGTTCAGCGTTTACCATTATTTATACAATAACACAATGTTGCCGTCACAAAATTTTGTCCAATCTCCAAAGGCAAGGAGAAGGTTAAAAAAATTAAATAAATAAAATAAAATATAAAAAATTCTAAACTTTCAGTGGAAGTGAAGATTCTATTAGATTTTATCAGTTAAGAAGTCATTTTGGAGCATTTCTATTAGTCAATTCATCACATTTTAACACAATATAAAGTGCCAGATTCAAATCATGTCAAAAAAGAGAAGATTTTTGAACAGCAATGGTGATATTCTGCAGATAATCTCACCAGAGCAGAAGATCAGTTATTTTCACTGCAGTATTCATTAGTAGAGTCGCACATCTTATCTAAACGGCATCTTTGCTGCAGTTGCAGCAAAGACACACAATGAAAACAAATAATGTGGAAAGAAATAAAAGGGGTTAAGTTAAGCAACACACAAACCATTTTAGGCTCTGTGCGCTAGGTTCAGAGTGGGCTTTCTTTTATATTGTAGCAAGAAATTCAGAAATCATGAGACTGATTAGTAAGAAACCAGGTACTTACAAACTGCCTCTTCTGGGAAGGCTTAGCTCCTTCTGCAAATCAGAAATGGAAGGCAATGAGATTAGACATGACTTAGCAAAAACCGAGGCAATAATGTTAACATCATTATGGCTACACTTGAACAGACTAATTAATATTCTACATGTTCTGCTATGAACAGACTGCATAATACATAGACCTGTTAATGAAGTTGGATCAAGAATGTGACCAGTTCATCCCATTCTGCAAAAGCAGAGACTATTTTACCAATGCCAGAGAGTCTTTATTAGCATCAACCTCTTAAACTCTGCTGGCACCTGTGGTTCCTGGCTTTTTTCCTGTACTGGTATAACCTGGAAACTGCTCTTTTGCCTTGCTTTTAATGTAGTTAGTGAACATTAGTCCTAAGGGTGTAATAAAAAAAAAGTCTTAGAACAGATCTTGCTTAACCTCTTGTTCTCTGTGTGTTAAAAAAAAGGTTGATTAAGTTGTGCTTTCTGAAGTAGAATACGCACTCTTAAAAATAAAGGCAGAAATGGTTATTTGAGCGCCGCCACAGAAGAACCACTTTTGGTTCTATAAAGAATAACAGATGTAATGGAGATTTGTGAAGAACCTTTTAACTTTTTCCACATGAAGTGAAAGGTTCTACAGACCTTTACAAGGTTCTTCTCACTCACAAATGTCCATCACAAACTCCATTTTTCTTTATGGAACCACAAGTAGTTCTTCTATGGCATTACTTTAAGAACTTTTAGTTTCAGGTGTGTAGGACAGCACAGTTTGCTGCTTTATGAAAAACAATTATGTTTCTTGTGAAATTCACCACAAAGCCACTAGGTGGCAGAGACGTACCATAAGGATCGGGTTAAATATCAAATTCTGGACAAAACAAGGCATCAGTGTTTGCAAATGCAACACATAAACGACAAAATGTAAAGAAATTAATATATAAATAAAATGTATTAAATTAAATATAAAAACAGAATGGTAATGTAAGAAGACCTGCTCACATCAATATCTACTCAACAAACAGGTGGAGACAAACAAGCTGAAACTAAGACAAATGTGCACATACATGCTTTCATACAAACACACAAACATGCGCACACACTTTCTTCCAAGACTGGAAATATTGGCCAAATGACACCGGGCCCACCAGACTGATAGGGCAGAAAGGACAACCAGAAAAGGCCCAGTCCATCTGTCTCTGCCTGTAGGGAGCGGATACGCTCCACTGTAAATATGCATGGGAGGATAAACACAGCAATACTGTACATGCACCCACACACCCCACTCACTGCTATGATCAGTATGTAAAGTAAGCAATTTAAAAATATAAAAGCTGTCAATGCACCGTCACAAACACAGCCGACTGTGTGAATTACGAATCCTCTGCCCTACAGCAGAACAGATGCAAAAGAAAAAAAAAAAAAGAAAAAGAAATTGGCCTAAGGCTTCAGAATGGAGGTTACAGCGCTGAGTGAGTGAGGGAAGAGGAGAGGCAACAACTCCTGGCATGTTAAAGAGGTCATGCTGGTCATGTTGCCAATGGTAACGAGGCTTTTTTTTCCCCTCCATTTTCATCACAGGTAGAGAGTCTATCAAAACAGTCGATGCCAGCATTAGCTCTTAGCATAAAGAGGAGCCATGAGTTCCAGCTGGAGGATCTGTTAATAAGAGCCATCATCCATTAACTGTGTGGGCGTGTGAGCAGAGGTCAGGCATATAGCGATTCCCTGACTAAAACCAGCTCTCACTCACACACACACACACACACACACACACACACACACACACACACACACACACACAGTTATTGTAGTCTGTAAAAATCTAGCATAAAAGACTACATTACAAGTACATAAGAAAACAGAGAAATCTTTATTAAGAAAAGCTTGACTTTTTTTTTAAAGAGAATATTTGAGAGGTTGTTTCTTTTTTAAAAAAAAAATCAAATAAAAAAATATCTCGCTAGTGGAAGTCATCTTTTAAAGCAGACAGGCAGAGGTGCTTAAATACAGCTTAAAACATGCTTAGAGTTACAACACTCTTCAGAGCTGTGTCAGAAAGTGGAAATTTGTTCATTTGGAATTTGTCAGATGTGATTTGAGGTGGTTGAATGCCACAATATAAGGGTTATTACTCCAAGTGGTGAACTCTTAATTTGCCATTATGCTTTCCGTTCCTCAATATTCAGGAGCATGTGCTGATCGACTGAATGGAACAGGAGAGGAGAGTGAATCGTTGGCGGTGGACAGACAAACAAGACTTCCTCCGCCTGGGACGAATATGTGGGTGGAGGACCTTCAAATCTTCCTGGGCCGTCTGCAGAACACCAACACAGCACCTTTTCAAAGTGCACACGTAGCAAAATGCCGGCATACTTTTTAATTAGTGACTCAGCCAATGCCGAGCTGATATTGCCCCTGGCTGTATTTATGGGAGCCCTTCCCCTTCAATTTTAAGAGATTGCCTTCCCTCAGCATCATCAAATCACTTTCCTCCGTCCTTCTGCCTCTCTCTCTTCAACATCCTGTACATCTATAAATAAGACACAGCAGAAATGTGGAGGAAAGCACGGGTGCAGGGAGACGAGGGGAGGAAAAAAAAAAAAAAAAAGATGAGGTGAAGGTGAAAATAGCAGTAGCTTAAAGCTATAGAAAAATAAATAGAAAATATATAAAGAAAAGATGAAAGATGTAGACGGTCGTCTAAGATATGTCTGGTATCTGATGTGTGGCAATTTAGTATATAACGGGAGATGTATTCATAAACACTGGATCTCACAAAAATCGCCAACATTTATTTGCTTCAAATATGTATTGAAAAGCTACATTTAAAAACTACTAAGTCGAATTCCATAAATAGACCTTATTTAAACATTTCAGATTAAACCAACACATACTCCGTCCAGCCTTTATTACTTCAGTAAGTCAGTGTGCACTGTAGTCTGTGGCTTCCCATGTTTGTGTAAATTTAAAAGAAAACTGGTGTTTTCATCAATAATTATATGCATATTCCTGAAGATGACACATACCCAACCTACGCCTCGAGACAAGAGTTAGCTCACATCGTGTAGCGTATACAATGGAGGGATCTGAACTTATTAGCCCTCAACAGAACAGTTTTGACAGCCCTCTGTCAGTGGTACACGGCTGTAGCCCTAACAATTCAGACAGCAGGCAGTGGTCCATTTAATGAGGTCCCAAACCTCATATTTCGACAAAAAAAAAAAAAAAAAAAAAAAAAAAGTATGAAAATCCCAGCACACCACCAACAGGATTGCATTCAGTATAATATAAGTATAATATAATAACAGTTATTTAAGGTGGCACAGCATTTCTATTGCAGTGCCCAGCTGACTGAAATATATGGAGGGGGAAATCATGCAAATAGCTTGGGTATAATAAAGAACAAGACAAAATATTAATATTACAAAAACTGGCATGTAGCCTTCCAGTATATTAGAAACAAACAATACTGTGATATGAAATTCAGCCGTTATGGCACAGCATGTCAACAGTGGCACCCGGCCTGGACTTGTTGATCAGAGCAAGAGCAGCACTGACCTGGTTCCTAGTCTCAAGTCCAGCATTGGCTTATAACAATAAAACCATCTATTGATCATACATGTCAGAAACAGCTTCCTTTTATACAAACTGAGCAGTGTTTTGAGGTAAAACCAACACGGTGCTTCTAGCAGGTAGTCAAATGACCAGAGCTCGGCGCTTCTAGGGTTGCTAAACACACTGTGTGCTAATATCATCGGTCATGAGCCACTGCACCATAAGCCTAAATGAGCTAAAGTTTGCCTTTGAGAGCGCAATTCACAAACAATAAATTCAACATTTCAGGTTCTGAACATTTTGACAAAACACGCTCTGTGTCTAGATCAGGATTATGAGGAGCTTAGATCCATGAGTCACACGTTATATTAGGCCTATTATGCTGCCCCCGGCCAGTGGAGAAATCACAATCTTATGTATCTATGACTGCTGCAGTTTGGTATTGATTTGGCACTGAAGTATTGGTGCTCATAAAATCAGTTTTTTTTTGTTTTTTTTGTTGTTTTTTTAAAGATACTTTTCTAAAATAAATTGATCAACCTCAATTAAAAATGTGATCAATAACAAAGCAGTACAGATGTTATTTTATATAATTAATTAATATGAGATTTATATAAGTCAACCTTATACAAGATATATAGTTTATATAAATTAGTTAATTAATATAAGACTAAATATTATTGGCTAAACTGGAACTGTGTAAATTGCACATTACTTTCCTCACAAATGTACTTGTGTAGAGGTTAAAATATAATTGGAAAACACGCTCTTATTTGTTACATTAGTTATAAAAACTAGTTATCTGCAAACTTATGAATGGCAGAGTGTGTGTGTGTGTGTGTGAGCAGTATCTAGAGCTCACAGCACCTGCTCACCCCTGTGTGCAGCTATTCAGCAGAAAACTTCAGGCTCTCTTTAAAAGCTCAAGACCATAATAACTGTGCACCTCAGAAGGCCACACTAGTGATGTAGCTCACTAGTCACACTGTGAGGTGGGGTGTGAAATGGTTTCTCCTCAGCACATGAGTACAATATCCAGAGTCATTTCACCAATAGCTTTTACAATCTATGCTGCAGAAAAACAAACAGGACTGTGGGCAGTTATTTCCCAGTGGGAGAGAAAAGAAAAAGAGATTTCTCTGCTCATCCTTATTGTGAAGCTATAGAGGGTGGGGTTCAAAAGACAAGGCAGCAGCTGGCGCGCATGCACACACACACACGCGCGCACACGCACGCGCATACACTCCAGGCCAGGGTTCCGTCATTGCCATGGGCTAAAAGGGTGGGCAATGAAATTAGCTGGAGTGACAGTTTGGAGCTAGCCCTCTTGCTCTAGCACAAAAGCAATCTCCCCAATGGAGCCCATCAATATTCCTTAAGTCCATCGAGCATGACAGGGAGCCAGAGTGCAGGAAAATGTAATCAAGGAGATGGGTAGAGCAAACAGCAGCCTATAACTGAAATGGATGCGCTGGAGACAGTTAGGAAGTCATTTATAAATGGAAGATGATCAGAATGGTAGATATAACTACCATGGAGCAGTGATACTGGACAGTGAAGTGCATGCACAAAGACTGAGTGAGTGTGCAACAGTAGTGTACAACTACTAGTATAGATACTGTATTGGTACCTTGAGAACACCATATATCATGAAGCAGTTTGACAGGAGTGACATGCTTCAAGATTTCAAGCTTAGGCCAAACAGCTGTAAAAATACCCACTGCAACATCTCTAATACCAGTATTTTGAAAAGTGACTGACTTGAAACTGGCAGCTAAACAACTGCAACAGGTTCAAATCATTTGGATGAGTAAACTGAGCACGGCTGAACGCTTGCAAGAACAAAAACAGCCGGTTTTGGGTTTAAACAAGAAGTTTAAAGCTACTAGTTGACTCCTAGCACCTATAAGTTCTGATCACGCTGGGTTTTTGTCTGCAAATTTTCGAATGACTTCTAAACGAAAGAAAAATGTCTGCAAACCTTTACGTTGAGTTCTTCAACCTTTGACATACGGATTTGCGTCCCCGACCAACAGTGCTGCTGCTCTGGCTGTGTGACCTATGACAAACTCTGTACCGTCTCTGCTCTGTCTGATCCAACATGGAAGCGCCGACTGCTGCGGTTTCAAAACATGAGAACTCTTTATGTAGATTACAAAATACAGCACAAGCGACAGCATGGTACACTGTCAGATTGGAGGTAGAATTAGGTATTTATCTTTTCTTCTGGGGTTTTTAGTAGTTGTGCTAGTACATTAGCTGGTTTGTGAAACTGCTGTTTACACCACTCACAATCATACCCATTTTACAGGGTGATGCAAAATCCAAAAAACCTGTGTTACTGGGGCTTTACAAACAAGGTAAACTGATGCTGATGGCAATTTGATTATTTCTTTATTTCTTTACATAGAACACCATTACATGTTCTTGTTTGTACTTGTTTCTATACGGTGGAAGCTTTTTTCATGGCTCTGAAACCATTCAAGTGATGATAATTAAGCAGGAAACGCTGTTTTTTCAAGCCCATTATATTTTGTGTGACACAGAACCATTTTTTACCAAAATACATAAAAGTTACATAAAAAGTGAAATGTTGAAATATTAAGATTGATCGGCATCTACTGAGCGGTTAAAAACAACTGGTGCTGGTATGGAAACAGGTAGAACTGGCACCAGAAAGAAAAGATGTTAAAAGTGGTATTGGTGCATTCCAACATTACACATATACTTTATCCCCACAACACTAATCGTGACGCAAAATATTTGATACCTTCACATTGACCTTCATATCGCTCATCTAACAGCAGCCTGGACCAAAACATACATACAGTATAAAAGCCTTAACGGCCAGAACCAATCCAGACAAGCTGTGCAGTGAATAAGCCCTCAATTACTCAGAGGAATAGACAAGGCCAAACGCACACTGCACATCACATCTCCATGGATACTCCATGAGGAAATCTGGCAACATTGTTGTGCTGCCTGAATATTCTCGTCAAAGAAAATGACATGCTAAGGTATAAAGTCCCTCTATGAGACGAATCCACCTTCCACGCCTCAAGCGGCATGTGTTAATAAAGCCAGCAAAGTGCCTCTAGTTTAAATGAACAGTTTTCCTGTCAAACAGTAAAAGACTCGGTCACAAAGTCCTTTTTGATGGCATGCACCACAGCCTGGCTTACAGCACCTCCTGTGCTTTGCAGGGCTGTGATGGACAGCTTTGGCCCCGGGCGTTCCCCCCCCACAGGCCCCGCGGGAGCTCAGCCGGGGGTTCTGGCCAGCCTGGGAGAATGACAGCCTGGAAATAGAGGTTGCAGGGTGGCGGCAGTGCCAGCACATGCAGAGGGCAGATCAGCCACCCTATTTGCGCTGCCTGAGCTACCGGCAGGGCGGCTGAGGTGGTTGGAGAATGCACAGAGTTAATCCCTATGAAAACAATAGGGGAGAAAAGCAAAGACATGGAAAAGAGGGGGAAAGATCCTTTCAGCTGTCAGTTTCACTGTTTGGTCTTCACAGCACACAATTACAGGAGGAAAATTATTTATATATAAAAATAAATAAATAAATAAAAAAAGCCAACTGTCACCACAATAAAAAAAACTGCTGCAGAAACACATGCCAATTATTTTATTAGTATGCTAACAGAAATATGTATCAAATATTTCTCACTTTCTTATTCTCTGAAAACTCAAGGCTAAGGTTTATTTATGTAGCACATGTCATGTAGCGTATGTGGGTGGGAAAGTGAACTCTTGACTTGGACTTCTGCTCTAAGCCACATGTCAAATAAATATAAAGTATGTGAATTGTACATAAGCTCAGTCTTGGCCATCATTACGTCTTTACTTTAAACATACTTATTTGAATTTTTCTTTCCATTTTGTTTGTAATTTTTTTCCCCTTTTCACAGTTTGGTACTACCAATTAACCAACCCGTATGTAACTTTAAAAATTCAAGGATTTAGGGACACTGTCATTTGCATTACATGGTACATGGGGTGGAAAGATATTGAGATCTCAAGGTCCCAGTTACTTCCATAGAGCAATTATTGAATAAATAAAATAATAATAACAATAATTATTATTATTATTATTATTATTATTATTTTAAAAATCTAGAATATAAGAAGGATGGGAAAGAACGGAATAGGAAAAAGTGGGAAAGCAGAGAAGAAAAAAAAATACCACAATCACAATTTTCCTTGCAATCACTAGCAATGCTCCCAACACTAGAAGGGTAAGAACTTTTCTTCCGATCCACATGGAGCTAGCCACCGCATGTGGCATTGCTGGGCAGCAGACACACTCAGAGGAAAGCGCAGAGTCCACAGCTTCACTACATCAGCCAACATTGCTTACGAGAGCACCATCTACCCACCCAGAGGGAGCACGGCCAACTGATTGAAGACCCACTCAACTACAAGACTAGCTTGGATTTAAAGCTAGCTTAAAGTAACAAGCCTGTTGAGCTAATACCAGTAAATGAGGTTACAGCATGTTGCATAAACAACCTCTTAACCAGATATTGATCTGTTTGGAGGGCAGCAGCAAACTGATTATCAAACGCTTGCTCGTCTTTTGGAGCAGCCGCTGTTTATTTGGGTTGTGTGACAGAAGCTTATTAGGGATGCCAGAAGTCAGAACAGTGGGGATGAGTTAAAGGACTGATCAGAGAACAGTGCATCATCAGCCAATGCTGGAGTGGAGGAGAACGAGGCCTATGAGCAGACTGCCGCCCCCGCACACAGTGCGCAACTCTTGGCCTATTTCATTAACACAGGGCTAATGAGCCAATTAGAGAGGACTCTGGGGATGGTCTGTTTCCTTCTTGAGCAGAAAGGGGAAAGGAGAGGGGTTATGGAGACTCATGCAGGCTGTACAGGACCAGTGAGCTGTTCCTAACTTGATCTCAAACTAACTTATTCTATACTGTAACCTGCTCATTGGCGACAGGGTAGAAGTCATGCTAGTTTTCTTGCGGGTCAAATCAAGCGTCTCTGGTTCAACTTTGGGCAGGCCTGCTCTAGTGGCTAACTATTTTATTCATCATATAGTACCACATACCTCTGCAGTTCTGTAGTGTTGGGTCAGCAAGTGTCCGCCGCTCCGCACAAACACTCCTCCACAGGACTTGTGCTCATTCCAGTCAAGCACTTTCCACACTCGTACCACATACCCACAGTTTATGACACACTTGTGTTCAGCAACAACTGTCCCCAAAGGAATTAGGGGAATGCAAGGTTGCCTAGATGTGTCACATTCTCACAGTTCCTTCTCTGGGTGCTTTCCTGAGCTGGGTTGCACTTCTCTGCAAGAGAATCACAGCTCTCCCAGTCACCTTGGCCTACAACGGCTAATTCTAATAACGTCAGGGCCAAAAACCCTCTTATGCATTCCAAACATCTCAACAACACTAGAGTAGATCAGCAAATGACGATTACATGACATCCTAAATACCACCTTCTGACCAAGCAGCTTGAATGCTTCTGCTAATCCAGAGCGAACAGTGTTAAAATCATGTTACTGGCCCAAGTACTTCTACTCTACAGACCCAGCAGCCGTACCAAGCAAATGCCAATGAAGCACGTCCCAAACTGAAGGAACCTTTCTAAATGCTTGCTACTCTGAAACAGTGCTGTTTTATTGTCATTTCAATGGTGTTATTACTTAAAATCAAAGACCACTCTCAGCTACAAGGGTCCACATGCCAATAAGCCATTATGGTAATAAGGCAATAAAACTCCATTAAGTGGAGTTCACAGAGTAGTGGTGGTTTCTTTGTCAGACAACAGACAAACCAGATCAGTCGCTATTTAATCATCCCAAAGAGCAATGAGGTGGAGCACTAAGCCTGTCTAGACTAATTGCCAGCTATCAGTTTATTTATAAAGAGCTGAGCTACGTCCGAATGAGAGAGAGGGAGGGGGGGTTGACAGAAGGAGGATCAAAGCAGTATTAGTAAGAAAGAAATATTAATTACTAGACTGGACACACACTAAGAATTATATCACTACTGTGGCAGAGGTAGGTCAGCAGATGTCATTACACTGATTGAAAGCAGATGGACTGGAATAGAGGGATGAGAGGCTATTGAAAGCTATTCAATCCGGAGACCAAGCCAGAGAGGAACTATTGACTATGACTGCAAAACGCAACAGAAAAGTGCCTTGTGTTGTGTGTTGTGTGTCTTGTGTTATGTGAAGATATTCCTAGAATCCATGGAAATTTAATTAATCCACCTTTTAGCCGTGAACTAGCCAGACAGTAGCAGTTTCCTACTGCAGTCCTGGCTCATAAGAAGCAGGAGGAGTGAATTCAACCCAGCAGCACATCAGAGTGCATTCTGTCTCAGCACGGCTGTGTTTCATTTATATTGAATGCATCCTGTTCTGGAAGTGTATTGGATGCTAAGAGCTGAAATGAGGATGTAAAGGGACAGTTCGGTGCACAGAGTTACACAGAGACTGCACAAAACGTGCTATTAGGCTAAATACAGTAATTTCCCAAGCGTTCGCACCATCCGGGAACCTTAACCTGTAAGCCGTTGGATTTGCATGGTATTGCAGGAAATATAGCAGTTTAGGAGTACTGCTATTGTAACTGTAGTCTTGTTTGCCCCCCCAAGCCCTTCAGCACTAGATGGAACAAACTAACAAACAAACAAACAAACTGGCACAGTTGTCTGCAAATTTAATTAAAACAAATCTGGGTTAGTCCTATGTTTTGTTTTTTTTTGCCCTGTACTTAACCATGAGGCCCAAACTGCGACTTTGTGTACCATTACAGCCCTACTAAGCAGACTACTAGAAAGGCTATTTGTGATGAAAGGCATTATCCGAAGTTTGTAGAGGTTGGGGTGCTTGTTGGCTAGATGCTTGGCCAATATGCTTGTGCTGTCTGTTTTGCAGTGGAGGAATGTGTAGCAGCTTTTGCAAGTTGCAGACGATCTTTTGTTTTTGGTGTAGCCATTCTAGCCAGGTTACTGGCTTCTCTTCGGTCAAGCAAACGGAAGCAAACTTGAACATGTTGTCCATCCAAGCCAAACTAGCCTGCTGAATTTGCTTTGTTTATTTTCAAAGATATGCTTAGGTTTTCTCATTAGTCTATATAACAACAACAAAGCATCAAAAGTTACAGAAACGAACTGCTTGTCACGTTGCATCACTGACAAAGCATGAACATCTGATGCCTTGTGCATCTCGAATCAATACTATTAAAACGGTGCATCTGCACATGCACACATACACGCAGAGAGGATTTGAAAGCAGCTGCCCGTCGCACTGAGCGAGGGTTAAATCACCACAATTAGCTGCCATGTTACTTTTGCTTCCCCTTGTGTCGCCGGAATAGAACACCAACTAATTATCTACTCTATTCTAACAGAGAATGGCTTTCATCAAAGACCCCACTCACACACCCCCACCATCCTTTCCTTCCATCTCTTCCACCTCACCCACATAAAAAAAAAAAAAGCTAATCGGAGTCCATCAGTCTGCCTATTCATTCTAGCTTCAGTGGGGAACAACACTGTAATCCTAATTAGAATTCACACACTTAAATCAAGTCTACACGACACAGCTGCATTTTACATGGAGACAAAGGACAGAAACACAGTGCTAGTGTGATGACACTCCTTTTTTTTTTATTTCTTTTTACTATTAATGTAATAATACAGTATCTTAACACGCTAAACATAGAGGAAGTTTTACAGTCCCTATGAATGGTGTTTGGAGCGGGTATCTGACAGCTATGTTGCCTTTACCTTTGTTTGAACTGCTTTAATCCAGTGCCAGTGCTAGTCCTCCTTAGCAGATCACTGAGCATTAGTGCTACAGAGATGCTAACACGTCCAAGCCTCATTCTGACAGCCGCTCTTAGAATGCTGAGGCAGGCTGTCTTATTAGTATACATTAGCAGCGGAGATATTCACAGAGAGCTCATCTGTCTCCTGCACACAGGATGACAGCCGCCACCCCTCCACAGAGACACAAGAAACTTTGAAAACAACGTTGGCAGCGCTGCTTGTACCTCACCACACTCCCTCCTCCTCAAAGAAGGCCCCAACAATACAGCTCTGCGCAGCACAGCCTTCTGTGGTAGGAGGAACGAGTTCAGAGCTGCAAAACAAAGACGCTGCGAGAGCGTTTCTGTGAGTGAGTGATGCTGACATGTTGGGGAATGAGGAACAAAATCTTATTTTGTGGGGCAAAATGCATTTTTGAAAACCTGGGCTGTTTTGTTTTTCAGAAGATTTTCTGGCTTGCTGTGTTCTTGCAAGGAAATAAAAGACTTTCGCAGCTTTGACCTTGATCACCTTTCAATAGTGTCACCTTCAATCAGCTTGCTGTTGGGGCCAAAACAGGATAAAATGATAAATACGAATTTAAAAATGCTGAATACAAAATAGAACAAAATATTAGCACACCAAAAATAAATAAATAAAATAAAATCAAAAAATTTTAGATTCACTGTTCAGAATTATCGGTAGCTTAGAGGTATCCTTTGAATTATTGGTCTATTCTAACTAGCTAAGGCTTTTCTTGGGTAAATAGCAAAGCACTTTGTAAGTCGCTCTGGATAAGAGCATCTGCTAAATACCATATATGTAAATGTATACTTCCACACCCGACTGCAGGGGGAGCCCCTGAGCAAGAAATCCCAATTTTCCAGAATGCTGCTTTAACTGCATAAAACATTAATTGCTACATTTTACTCCTAGCCTGACATTACTCTGTGCCCTGCTCTCCTCTACATGAAACTAGAGGCTCACAAGAGCCAGACAGTGAACTCAGCAGAAGCCCAAATTCAAATGCTGATGCCATTTCAGCAGACAGCGATTCCCACAGTGGGACAACAGCGACAGGGGCCCACAAATGAGGCAGTTAACGGCTCTTAATTGACTGAGACAGTTATCTTTATTTTCAATAAAACAGCCGTGTACTCTGCACTGAGGCACATTCAGAGTTCCTATAGATTAAACAGAGACGGCCATCTTGCTAAACGTGTCTAATCTATAAAATTGATAGTAGTTTAGCATTGTGTATTAACTAGGTGAGGTGAACTGTTTAAAGAGCAACTACTAGTACAAATATATTCATTTTAATGATGAAAGGAAATGCTGAACTCCAGGGACTGCAATGAAGCAGTCATCCCTTCTTTTGTCTCTTCCATCCCTCCCTCTACACCTCCCTCCTTCGGTCTTTTCCTACGCCTTCGTCTTTCATGCTGATAGACGGAGTTCATTACTAGCTGGCAGACAGAAACACCTCTTCTTCTCAGAGCTCGGGTGCTATTGCTCTCTGACATACGCAAACATCTTCAATTCTCACCTTCAACATACCCTACGGTCCACTCCACAGAAACAGCTCTGGAGAGGAAACGGCTGCTAGCATTCAGAACGCACGCTTTCTTGCTCGCTTACACTCACACACACACACACACACACACACACACACACACACACACACACACACACACACACACACACACACACACACACACACGCTTGTTGGTCAGGTTTGTGAACAGACTCGATGCATAAAGCAAACAGCAAAGCAGGGTTAAAGAAAGAAAACAGAGATGTACGCCATGCATGACACATACACACACCTTGTCTAGTCCCTGTAGAGAGGTATTGCCAACAGAATAGGACACTGGGGCAGATAAGCATGAACGTATTGATACCATGCCTAGTGTCAGGAATGGGCCAGAGGGTTACAAAGCCCCCCAGCACTGAGCTGTGAAGCAGGGCAACTTTCTGAAAAGATGCATTCCAAGTGCATCCAATATATCTTTTGGGATGAGTCGGGAATGAGGTGAAGTGGTCATCATCAAACATCCTGATCTCACTAATGCTCTTGTTGCTGAAAGCACAGCACATCCTGACAGCATTGCTCCAATATCTAGGAGAAAGCCTTCCCTGGAAAGCAGAGACTGTTACTTCAACAAAAGCAGAGTGGGTGTCCCAATATTTTTGTCCATATAGTGCACTTTATTCCTATCTTGATATTAGTAGAACATGTCTGGCCCAAATTGTGGACCTCGATCTAATAGTTACCATTCTGCCTCACACATGCATGCTCTCTAGACACATGTCCTGATAGACACACTGTATCAGGTCCCCATGAAACAAATATACAATGCTTGTATGTATGTATGTGTGTGTGTGTTTGTGTGTGTATAAAACCCTTGCCCAAAATCTTCAAAATGGCAACTTTTGAGAAGTTGGAAAAAGTAAGGAAATCAGGAAATCAAAGTCAATCGTAAGTCATTTTGAAGACTTGTGTGATATCTGACATGCTTCTTTAGTGCTGAACGAGAGATCCCAGGTTAATGATGCTAACAAAACACTGGACTTGAACAGTCACCAGATTCACCTTGGTAAATAAAAGCCACTGTTGAAGCAACTGTTTTTAACTAAATTCTATTTTCTTTGGGAAAAAAAAAAATACATAAACACGACTGGAACAGACTGCTAATGTAAAAGTATTTCTGGTTACTCATAATGACTCCTAATGACTGCTTTTCTTAATTAAAAGAAGTCATATCAGGTTTGAAATCCCATAGATTTGTCTAAATGAAACAAATGAAGAAGTGGATGCATTTTGAGTGGTCTGAGAGACATATCTAAGAATGTATTCACCCAGAAACAAATGCTGACAGGCCACAAGTCTTGTGTTGGTTAGTGACATTAGCCAAGCATCTCCCATTATGAACTAATGCACCTCACAGCAGAAATCAGGCTCATGTCTTGGCTGATCGACTGCATCTGGGGTTGGTGATAAATCATGTAAATTCACATTTTTTCCAGTTGAACTGTTCCTTTAACAGATGAGGAAAGAAGGAGAAAAGGAAGAGATTCAGAGACACATTCACACGGGCACAGCAAAATCATTACCAATGAAGACAGGAGGAAAAAAAGGGGGAGAAACAGCAGACATTTACAAATAGCGATCGCAAGTGTCAAACACCAGAGTCTCAGTGTGAAAAAACCCACTGAGCTACAAAGAGCCTGCACTACGGACAGAGAGAAAATGTGCCAGAGGATGAGGGATAGTGCTCATTAGAAGGAGTTGAAGGAGGAAGGGGAAATGGAGGAGCGTGGGTCCCTGGGGAGAGGGGCACGTGAGTGGAGGACGATCAAAGAGAGCCCCCCTCAGCCAGAGCAGTCGAACACACTGCAAACACCATGCCATTGGTGCTCTGCATTTGATTATTGCCAACTGAGTCTGTGACTAGTCATCAGACATACAGAGAGACAACAGGGGGCTCAAAGACAACAAAAGAGAGAGAGCGAGCGCACACTACAGTGCAGCAGAACAACAGCACGATAACTTGATCACTGTGCTGCACAGTTCCATCTGGAAAGGCTGGTAGGAGTACATTATTTCAGGGAACATAAAGCTAGTCATTTTCTTAATTAAATGAGGGTATTCAGGGTTTTAATTAGGATAGCAATGCTCTCTTAGCTAAACAGCATTTAGCCTTTGGGGCAGTAGGGAAAGCATGGTCTAAACTCGCAGTTTTACTCATCACACATGCTTTTCTGAGTATTGTCAATACTAGAAACATAAGGGTGCAGATTTAGACCAACCACAGGGAGCCTTTAAACAGCAACAAGTGTATAGTAACTACACAGACTGTATAAGAATAGGCAGCTCATTGGATGCCAGCCTGGACACCATTATCCTAATATCCTAATTCAACTGCTTCTTAAGAAGCCTAGAACCCTGTTCACAATTCATGCGTCAAATCAGGATTTTATCTGGATAAGGCCAAGCCACATAGAAGTGCAAGTGGAAACGCATCCGAGACACATTCGACAACCACGTACAACCCTCCCAGCACAGCCGAAACCCCAGCAACAGCATATTCTGTTAAACACAGCAATCGGACTACTTTGACTACCAAGTGTAAATGTGGCTAAAATCTTAAAATCAGGATCCAGATAGTAGTCACATCGAGTGACCAGGTATAAATGGGGTCTAGAGATCTTTTCAGATCCTAACCTTCAGACTTTTCAGCCTGGTCCGAACCAAAACAGCAGGTGTGAAAGGTGCCTCGGACCACGATCCAGACCAAAGGACCAAAATTTGGTCCAACCAAAAAGAGGACTTCTTGATTTGGATCAAACTGAACTATGGTTCGGTTCATTTGCAGGGAAAAAACACTTTCTTTTTGGTGGTATGGACATTCAGACCAATTCCAGGAAGCTGAGGCAGGCTTGAGTCACCCATTAAACAACAGAAAAGGATAACTGCACTGAAAAATAACTGGAAACGGGAAAAACAGGAGGAGACAAAGTCTTAAATGGAAATTGAATTGAACTAGTTTTGAGTACTGTACTTTACCTAGGTCCTGCTGGCAATTACACCACATTATTAGCAGCATATTGGCCGAATAAATGACAATGTCAGACGCAAGCCCCTGTTCAAGCCGATCAGGGAGATACAGCTAACGTGGATGATGTTGATGATGACAGGATGTAGGTATATCATGCAGGTTTTTAAGTGACCAAAACTAACCTGATCAAACACATCAAAAACATCAACCCTCGGTTTGGACGTCTCAAAGCCACAGCTGTAGTTGTCAAACTGCGCCACGTCACACCTGAGAGCTCACTGTTAAGCGGGACTCAAATCAGTTTGCCGTTGACTGAAAGTCAATTACTAGCCTTTTCAGAAGCTTACCTCACACACTCCTCATCAAAGACTTGAGGCCAAGACTGATTAAGCCAGCTCAATGTGGAGAATTCATTACCATTAAGTAATGCTGCCCACAGAAAAGCTGACCCAAGCCTGACAGGGTGTGCATGTGTGTGCGGGCGCATGGGCAGCCCTCGCAGCTGAGACCTCTCATTTTCTGGCAGTCTTCCCTCTCTCCATCGCCCCTCCTTTTCTGTCCTCTGGCTGAAATGATGAGCTCATGCTCTCAGCATGGAGGCAGAGTGAGCTCATTGCTGCGCTCTTAATACGTTTATCCAGTGCTTTGGCAGGGGGGACAGAGGCCGGTCAGTCTGGGCCAGCCAGGCTAGCTCAGTCAAGAACACTGCGAGCTGAGAACTGTTAACAATGTCCCTGTTCTTTCCCACAACCACAAGGCTGTCAGCTCCAAAAGTCTAAGCTGGTTAAGCTCTTTTCTGCCCGTTTCAGGTTAGGTTTGGGTCATAGATAACAGAAGAAAGAAGAACGTACTGCTCCGTTCTTAGGGCCGCCCCTGTACAGCACATTCCAACAAGAAATGAAGAAAACGCAAAAATATGTACTGCATAGTACAATAGCAGGCCTGGAACTGAGAATCACTTAAGGGTCTTAAGGCAATGCTAAATGGAAAGTTCTTTGACAATCTGGCTCTAACTCAGAATTACTATTGCCAGTCATAGCCTCTGCAAGGGAATGGAGCAACATGAGCCAGGATGCAAGAATGTCAAAACACATATATAAAGAAAAGAATACACAAGCATGGCATCATTAGCAGGTTCATCACACGATTCAAACCACTGGTGAGCCTCAAAACATAAACACACACCAGAGTACAATTCACATGCAGACTGAAATACCTTCCTGGGTCCTGGGACAATGTTTTGTGGCCAGATAAGGCAAAAATGAACCTGTACCACAGTCACAGAATGAGGAAGGAGTGAAGAGGGCACATCTTATCTGTGAAACATGTTGGCATGGGCTGCAGTAGAACTGGCTCAGCAGCCTTAACTGATGACCTGATAATGCTAGTAGTAAGACTCTGAAATGCATAGGAGAATCGTACTGGTCAGATTCTGGAACTGGACGTACCAAAACTCATTTGGTGGTCAACTAGGCCCAATTAATTAGGAGCCCCTGGAATGGAGAGGCTGTGATAAAGAACTATTTCTATATAGTTAAACTAATACTTATTATATAAAAAACTATATATATAAAAAAACCTCAAATGACAAATACAATGCCCTGTCCACTTTCCTATGGACTACACTGTGTTCCTAAAAATATTTCATTTAAATATCTTTGCAGACCTTACTAGTTGGATTGTTTATCAAGTTCTGTATTAAGCACTTGTCTGATGTACTCTTCAGTCCTATGACCCTCCTTCACCTGAATGTTGAGAACAAAAAATATTCACTAGCACTAGTCACAACCTGCCAAGACAAGCAAAGAAACAGCACTCCCACTCACTTACTGTACTAAGCAATTTCAGTGTTCCAAAAGCAGCTGGATTTGCTGAATTCACAAGCTGCTGTTTCCCAAAGAAATGACAGCTGAATTCCATGAGTATCTTTCATTTTACCATCAGTTGTCACATTTGTCAAAAGGTCTTTTTTTAAATCTTCTTTTAATCTCATTAGAGACATTACCAGGTGTTACGGAATGCATCAATTGCTTTCCTCTCAGTGCTGTTTAGTTATAACGATGTCAAATATTTATCCATTAATAAAGATTAGAAAGTGGATGCAGGTTACAAAGTCCAGCTGTTCCCATGTTATAATGCTCTGCTGCTTAGTGGCAAATTTCTAGCAATCCAAAAAACACACTAGAAAGACTCAAAACCATCTGTGATCAAAAGAGGTCCAAATTCCTACTCAGAACATAATGGGCATTTATATTTGGGGGGGGTTGGGGGGACTTGTTGGGTTAGTTCCATTCTGCAACGGTTTAAGTACACCAAATTATACATATATGTGAGCATTCGCTCGGAATTTGGCAGGCTTTCAAGTGTTTCCCCATTTTTCTTCAATGTATTGCCAAAATGCTTTAACTTTCACCAGCTCTTTCACTCATATTCATTCTTCAAATAAATCTATTATTCTACTTGCTGGATTGCATGAAAACAGATGCCTAATGTCTACAATCATCCCAATCAAAACAGTACAAATAAACCTCGCTCTAGCTCGATTTTGTCTCAAAACCTCGCCCTGTTTCTCAATTATATATTTTTTTCTATTCCATTCGGTTAATAGCAGCAGCATACACTGCAAAAAGTATAAAATAAATAAATGAATACATAAAGACAATACCAGCATCAGTCAAATATTTACTGGTTAAAAATAAATAAATAAATAAAAATACAGACGGTACAGTGCTGACCTGATAAAAATCCCACCAGCATTTCAACGTGCAATACGAGTACGAATACAAGGGTTCACACCTGTCAAAACGAAATGTACTGAAGGAAACATTTGATTGGTCTACAACAAACAAGGTAGGTGTGAAAGCTCCCTAAGAGAGCAGGTCAGACATGTTTGCTGCACTAATTAGTAGAATGAATGCTGGTCCGTGGAGGCCTGTTACACCTTTGAAATACACATACTTTTTTTTTTTTTGCTATTAAAATGCATGTAATGAAGTGTCAAACACTCAAAGTAAAAACAGCAGCGTTGGCCAAGCCTGCTGACACTGCAATGACCATATTGGCTTATAGCTCACATCTGTGTGTGATATTACCCTCAAAAATCTATAAGAGCTGAACAACAAATAATGGGAAAGAGGCAATATGAGGAAAGATGGATCACGGAAAACACCAGGCTTACAACCTGTGCTTAAAATACACAGCACTGCTGAGAGCAGGCTAAAGTAGGACACAGCACATCTCTGCAATCTAAACGACCTCTGAGAGGAGGTTCATCTTCACTTACTTAGCATGTAGGACTAAAAGCTAAAAAAAAGTGGAGTGACTCTCTGCGTCTCCCTCATCATTTTTTAAAAACCCTATGATGCGGGCAAAGCCCTCAAGGAGGAACAGGAATTGAGTGGGGATTGAGGGAACTGATATGAGGCTGGTCCTGCTACAATCACAGCAGGAAAATTCAGGCTAACGATGAATTGAGTTTTACCTAAATTCAGAAAATGTCCATAGATCACATCGGATTCAGAAAATGCCCCTTTTTCATAGTCAAAAACTTGACAATGACATTTTAATAACACATCTAAAGGAAATGAGTTTATTTAGAATCTATGTATCTAGTATTTTACCATATCACCAACCCCTACAATACACAAGATGATGTACATTTATGCCCTTTTTTGGATTTCGATGAAGTAACATTCCTTTAAAATGATGCCCACCATCCTGAAATACTTCAAAAGTAACTGTTACAGGTACACAGAACAGTGCAAACGTTTTCGGTGCCAATGTAAATCATATTTGGGAATCAAGTGTTTAATTACATACAAAAGGAGTGGTTTTATTTATCTGTGTTTATTAAATCATTTTTTTCTCCCTATGGTAGCCTTATGGTCTAGCCTTATTTCTATTATTTATCATCTAAGTAGGGGTAGGGAATAAAGTAAAAATATCACCAGATTACATTTTCACGATACAGAAGATCAATCAAACTAATTTTTACATGCAAAATGCATCAGTAACAGCAGATACTTTAAAAAAAAAAATTTTTATATGATTTATATTCTAAATGGGCTGCACTTCATCCAATTACACAGCACTAATTAAATCAAATCAAATCAGCAGTAAATGATCTGCGCCGGTGTAGGAATTGAACAAATCCACATGCTGGCTGTGGGTGTCCAGGAGATATGTGGGACCAAGTTTTGTTCTTCAAACTAGCTCACAAAAACTACTTTCTTCAGAAATACTGTATATTTATGTTTACCTGCATCTATTTAATTGTGATCTGGCAACAAATGATTGTAATAGTAGAACATTTTACCACACACATCTAAAATGCTAGACAGTGAGTCTCACTGACATTTGACAGGTTACCTAAGTATTGACAAGTAAAACCAAACACAATGGCCTTTCTTTCACCAACAAACTAACCATTTAACAAAGCCACAATATATGGATTAAGGATTAACTGTGCGGAGACAGGTCCCTTGGATAGAGGCTTCACAGACTTCTATACTGACAGAATCCTATACTGTGGGATCTCTTGAGAATTACTATGCCAATCACAGTTAGCAAAAATTACAGTATGCTTAGCACACAACCAATTAACACAGGTCCAGAGATTTAACAGCCCTGAAAACAGGAGGGCAGCTTTGAAACAAGCTACCAATTCCAGTGTAGATCACCCCACACTCCCCACCCCACACTCCCCAACAGATACAGTAAGAAACTGCACTGATGATTGAGGGCATGCAAACACAGCAGTTAAGTAGATAAGTCAACAGAAAAACTTTCACCAATGATTATCACTTTAAAAGTTGCTTGCTTGAAAGGTCTAAAAGTATGAAAAAAAGAACTGGCATTTCACTGCTATTCAAATGTAAATGAGGCAGGTTCTATAATTCACACCTCTGGACCCTGCTGTCATCTTCATGGGTACGTACCATCATGTCCACGCACTTTTCACAGCCACCGTTTATCTTTTTCTTTAGGTTGTTAGGGAATTCTGAACGTACAGCCTACATAGGAAGTCGACGGTCATTCAATAGCCTGAAATGATGAGCACAAATGAAATGAACCTCAACAACTGGAAGCTGGTAAAGCTACAGGAATAGCAAGAACAAAGAAAGAGCTGTTTTTGTATTACATGTGGCACAATGAAGGGATGGACAAGCGATTTCTGGCTTTGAGAGATTAGCGTTATTTGTGAAAGCAGTGCAAGAAAGCTCTTTGTATGACGACAACTACATTGGCATCAGGGTATTTCAGAGCTGCAGCGAGAAGTGAAAAAGCAGACACTTTAAAAAGGTGGGAGGAAGGAAATGTGAGACAGACAAAAATAAAATTCTTGCTAAGTTACAAACATATGGCAAAGAGGACTCCAGATTGAAGGTGATTTGCGCTTTTCTACTGCATCCTTCACTGCATCACAGAGCTACACTATATGTCCAAATATTTGTGGACACCCCATCGAATGAATGCAATTAGCTATCCAAGTTGCTGCCACTTACGACACAGATGTGCAACTGCACACAGACAGGTTGTCTAGTCCCTGTAGAGCACTGCTACTCCACGCCAACCAGGTATAAAGCCCCCCCCCCAGCACTGAGCTAGATGATGATGCTCCTTTCAAGCTGGGGAGTTGGGGGTGAGGTGGGGTGACCTCATCCTGACCTCACTAACATTCGTCACTAAAAGCAATCAAATCCTCACAGCAAAACTCTAGAACCCAGTGGAAAGCCATTCCCTTGATTTTAGAGAAACAAAATAAATAAATAAGCAGGAGTCCACATACTTTTGTCCATACAGTGTACATATTAAGTGAGAAACATTAAACACTAAAGCTATATAGTGTCTTTGTCTTAAGTCTTTGTAAGCAGGTTCTATTGCAAATAAGTGTAGCTCAAGTGTGTTCAACATTCGACGGTAAAAACAACAACCACACTATATGTCCAGAAGTTTGTGGACATCCCTCCTTCTTAGTAAATTTAGCTGTGATAAATGGTGGCACGTGAGCCTAAGGTCTTTCTGCCCAATGCCAAGCGTCAGAAAGAGGGGTATGAAGCTTGATCTAATACCACTGGGATGAGCTGGTGTGTTTATGATCCAGAACTAATCATCGACTATCAGTATCTGACCTCACTAATGCTCTCACGACTGAATCAAAGCCTCACAACAATGCCTCAACACCTAGTGGAAAGCCTCGTCAGTAGAGCGGCACTGGGTGGATAAACTCTAGATTTTAAAAGAACCATTGACATTCCAAATTGATGGGAAATCAGAGAAACTACTGTCCGAAACACACACCACACCTTGTTTTCATGTCAGTAAACCAAAGAACCACTCCTTTAAGTATGAACACATTATCACATGCACTCTACCCTATCCAATATTATGAAGTCAGTTACACAAATGTTGACTTATTATAGTATTGCTAACTGTACAATCCTTAACAGCTGGCTCTTTCCACTACCGCTGTTAGCAATCAGGGCGTGAGGTCATTTGAAACCCAGCAAACGACAGTCAGTCATTTGGCAGTTGTTATTTTATATGACAGTTACAAGGATCCACACATATCTGCAGGAAGCTACGCGTTTCATTAATAATTGACAATGGTACATTCATAGCACTGTTGGCTAAAGGACGCTAGGCTGTTAATCTAGACAACTTGTACCACTTAATGGATAATCTATAACCATGTACCTTCTCTCTATCACTTACCTGTCCAGACGGATATGTGGTCTGAGTGGATTCCTTAAGAACGGACAGCCTCACTCCATACCAGCTCACGGAGCGCCTACAGGCTAATGGCTTTCTGCTCTTACTGTGCTCCACAGTTAGGGTCCTCGGGCATACCATGACTGCTAGAACACAACACGTTCTTCACATACTCTGGAACCGCCATGCTTTGTTTGTCCACTAATGCCGCCAGATCCCATGATTTAGTGTTGTTTTCGCCCCCTCCTTGTGAAAATTCTCTTACAATGATTTTCTTTGACACTGTTTGGCTGCCAGACGACTGGATCAAAAACACAGTTAAGAAGGTGTGTGAAGGGGAGAAAGGGAATGGATGTTGAAATTTCTCTTATGCACCCTGAGGGGCACTAAAATAGCACTAGTAAAGTTGATAGGCTAATGGATAATGTGCCATTTGTTGCCATTTTGGGGGGAAAAAGGGGCCAAAGTGCAATACTGGTCCAGATGAAAATGTCAGCTTATCCCCAATGAATGTGCTTTAACAATTTCACACACTGAAATTCAGTGGCAAAGGAGGGGGGGGGGGTTGAAAACTCACTTGTTAAACAGAGGAAAAAATGCAATATAACGTTCACAATATAAAGCTCACAGAGCAGCTGATCCTTTGGGCAGTTCATTTGAGAGAATATTCAACCTAATGGGGCTGACCGACACGTGCTGGGTCACTGCACAAAATCAGTGTGGTTAATGAAAAGTAGCAATGCGTGACTAAGAGCCTATGCCACTACAGCCGCAACGATCACCAGATGCACCCTGGCTCCAAAAACGCTTCACCTCACCTCCTCTCCAGCTCTCGCTCATTCCCTCATGCCCACTGGTACAATGGGCATGAGCCTTTAACTAAAAACTCAGCAGAGCCGGAGAGCAATTTACCAGTTTAACCTGGTGGGAAATAAGAGGAAAGCAAACGCAAGCGATCCTGTTCGGAAGCCCATCTTTCCATGCAGAGACGGTGTGTGTGCCTCAACAGTGCAGTCAATCAAATTGAAAACCTCCATTTTCACAGTTATCTGTGACTAGACAAATAAAACCGTGCACATCTAAAGAGCAGCACATTGTATACGACTTTTTTTAATCTATTCGGCTTGTGCAATTGCATTTCTGATACAGATTAGGGCTGCACAAGTGATCATTTCAGCATCATCAGTGCAATGTGTGTATGTCGAATAGTCACATCATAGGATGCAGGAATTAAATCAAACACGTCATGCAACTGGCTTGATACAAAAGGAAAATCTTCACTGTTCTTATTTTCCATGACAAAGTATTTACTAGAGCCAGATAATATCTGCCCAACTCCATTTATTTTACTCCAATCTGTGATATACAGAATGCATTATTAATATCACAACACGTTGGATCATTGATTTCTGGAGAAATCTGGTGAACGTTCCCAAGTAAACACACTGCTGCATGCATATATATTTTCTCTGCTAACCAACTGGGTCTCAAAGGGATACTAACCTTTGTTTCTATGATGCTTGATTTAGAATTCCAATCAGAGAGAGGGTTTCATGAGGAATTGACGGTTTTCAAATACACTGACTAGAGGAAATGCTTAACGAGCAGATATGTCTTTAATAGAAAGCACTATAATGGTTAGTTTGCAGAATTAAGACCATATTTGCGTGTGCATCTGCTCAAGAGGTTCAGAAATGTCTTCAGTGGATACAACAGTGACATTTCACAGATGTATTAACTTGCATATCTCAGTGAAATTAACACAACCCAAATAAATGTCTCTTAAAAGCATATATAGCTATATAGCTATACAGACTAACAGTGGTGGCTCAGCAGTTAGAGCACTGGGCAATAGATAACAGGGTTGTGGGTTCGATTCCCGGGCTCGGCAAGCTGCCACTGTTGGGCCCTTGAGGAAGGCCCTTTACCCTCTCTGCTTCCCAGGCTGGAGTTGGCTGCCCACCGCTCTGGGTGTGTGTGTACTCACTGCCCCTAGTTCACTAGTGTGCGTGTTCACTACCAAAGATGGTACACTGTACAGTGACAAATACGTGCACCTTTACCTTATATACGCATGATGCATTTTGTCAATTTGCATATCACTGGCTTGGTCACATAAGCTCCTATTGGTTTAGTAATATCATCACAAATAAAAAGCTGGCCTGATTTAGACTGAAGGACAGTGGGAATATCAGGTCAGATAATAAATGGGAAAACACTGGTGGTTTTCAGGAAGAACTGTGTATAGAGAACAACCAGACGGATGTAAAAACTAAACTGGCACAGGTTTATTCATGTGTCAAAGCCTAAAATTAATCAACAAACTCGCAAAATCAACAACGTGAAGATGAGCCTGTACAGCTTATCCAGCTGCTGCTTCTCACACACAGACTATTGTTTCTCTTCCAGCAAAAATCATTTCCCATTTTAATCCCCAGACCCAAGAGACAAGCTGGCTAGTGTTAAAGGGTTTACTGAGCAAGATGGGGGGGGGGTATAATTAAAGAACATTTATTACATATTCAAACTAACTGAGGCAGTGAATTATTATAATCCTAATGCGTTCACTACGGGGTTAAAATATATAGTCATTATATTAACAATAATGATAATATTAACAATAATAACAATATTCACAATTAAGAAACTGAAAAAATCCATAATCTAATTTGTTAATTAGCAATTTAATTATGCCTGGAATGCAGAGAACTAGACCAGATGTACAAACACTGACAAAAAAAACACCCAGACCCTGGGAGATAACTCGGGGGCATCAGAAAGATTTAATAGAAACTCCACTAAAGCCCTTTTGGGATTGGATTAGTTTATCTGGGGAATGTCTGTGATAATTTTACGCAACCCCTCAGTGATAACTCTCACCTCTGGCTGACAAGAAAATCACCACAGCTCACATGATCACATTCCCAATAGCTGCATCCAAAAGGCTGAAGAGACGCTGGCTCTTATTTCAGTCTGGGGGTAAAGCAAATTTCCAACAACAATTTGAATAATTTTTTCGCTTCACAAAGTTTTTCTCTTGTGATTTGCGAAATTTGCCTGGAAAAGGAGTTCAGACCTTGAATGCTTGCATGACCTTGGCACATGATCGCATTCACAACAGACTGTGGATCTAGATGGAGATAACATCACAGAGGAGCTCCTGTGAAAAAGAAGATTACCCCAGAACCCCATGCAAATTTAATCCCATCCAAATAGGACTTTAGTTACCCCCTTATTGGCCCACACACACACGACCACACCTTTTAAACTCCTCTCATGAACACTGACAAGTGCAGCTTTAAGTGCAGCACATTGTCTTCCCCCAGGCAGTCATATTAGGCCTCCCCCTTCCATGGCTACCCATTCCTCATTAGGCCATTAAAGAGAAGGTACTTAAATTCATAAGAGCCAATTCATCAAGCTCCAGCCGTTAGTCATCACAATCAATTTGCATGTAAAAGTGGACCTAAAGGATGGCAGAGAAACCCTCCATCGGAACGACATTGAGATGTTCTAAAAATGGATTATCCTATTTTACACCCACCCACACTGACTTGCTGTCTCGTTCATGCAGAATAGCCAAGTATGGCCCAGAGCTAACTCCAAAAAATCTGTGCATGGCTCCATCACTTTTCCACGCTCAGTGGGAGTTGAACCCCCTAAAATTCTCCCCTGCTGCCCCCAGCTTCGGCAGACAGAGAGAGCTCCATGCCTGGGGCAGAGCCCCCGATGAAGGATTTACAGAAACAAAACCCCCTACTGCACAGTTCACTGCCCAGACACAACGCAGAGCAGCTCAGCTCAGCACAACCTCACCCTGCCTCTCTGCCAGCAGCTCTGAAGCCCCACCGATACACACTAGCACAGAAAAGGGAGGCAGATACAAACTGAACTCCTAGGCTCATAGGGAGGGGTCCTCAAGTCTTGCTTGCTTTCTGTTACAAAAACAGGCAGTTTAGGTAATAAAAGTATCATTTATTACACAACAGCATTGTATCACAGTCAAGAACACTCTGCTGTACAGCATGCATTCTTCTTAAGAAGCAAAAAACTGACTTTTCTAAAAAAAAAAAACATGGATTGTTTTCCCCAGATTAAATTATATGTAAGGTTTAGAGGGTCACAACAGTACCAACACAGCTCATGTTCTTAAATCCATCATGTCATGCTGTCAACCAATCACCCCAGCTTATGCATGGTTTGCAGTACATTCAGTTATACAGCAGAACCCTGGGGTGTACAAACCAACAGGGGAAGGAGGAGATACAAACAAACAGGACAGAACAATATACTAAAGCCTTTGTGTGAGCCACGGGTAGGGGTTTGATGTATGCGAGTTAGGTGAAGTGTGCCTGCCTAGTCTACTCATCTCAGCGGGGTGCTGAAGGTGGACAAGAGCTGACCGGACACTACCCTTCATTAGAGCGGATTCCCAAAGACCAGGTTGGCCAAACGGCAAACTCCTGATTTGGAGAGCAATGTTTCATATTTCAGGATGATTTTGCTAAGACAACTTAACACACAGAGACTCCTCACATCACTGTACCCTTAGAGAAAATAAGTGTTCTTTGTTTTGCAGATAAGAGACAAGGTTGGCATGAACGCATCAGTTCTACTCAGTCTTTCCACTTTTTCTCAAAGCTGACTTCAATCAAAATGGCACAGCATCGATCGACTAACCTCTGTGGTCTAGACTTGGGTTTACATTTACTCTATTAGACATATATTAGGGTCATATCATCATAATTAACCAGATAGACGTCCCCCTTGAGAACTATGTGGTACATTGCACCACTTCCATTGTACCACCATTTGCTGCACAGAAGGCTGAACAGAAAGAAAAAGAAAAACACACATGAAAATAACTATATCCCTAGAACCTCCAAAGGCTGTCATTTACTGCGGACACTGCTGCACATGATCACATAATGCAGTTTCGGGATTGAAGAAATGACTGCTCTTTCTTGGTTTATAGTTTTGGTTCACACCAGACTATGGTTATACTTTTCTTACAAGCCAACCACAATTTCTGAAAGGCCTTAAAAAGTACAGTTACTATTAGGGACGTCCTGATCTAGATTTTATACTGATAGTACTTTTATACTGAGTAATCAGGCTTAACCAGTCTATTCTGTAGTTTTCTAAATAACAGCCATACATTGCACACCCAAATAACAATTCAACTTAGGCAAACTGCTCTAGACTACCTACAAATGTAGTCATCATCATTTTTACTATGTGATTAGATTAGGCTAAGCTGATTATTTAAGTTTCTTTAACCCTCTGGAGTCTATGAACACGCCGGTGCAAGCCTGTTCTTAAGGTTACATCTTACTGCAAGATCCGGAGTTACAAGGCTGTGAAGACAAGTCGAGATTCTTGTCTCTGCCTCTTGCTCAGTCTAACACTTGCCCGGCCAAGGCACTTTTAATAGGAATGCATTTTTTATCCCAACTGATATTAAATTGGCTCAGTAGCCTTACAAACATGGTTACAAATTCTACTGGCAAGTGTTTAAGATGCCTAGTTAAATAATGGTTTCCTCACAAAACATTAGCAAGGAAGCACGGTTGAGTGTGAGCTGTGCAAATTAAATTCAGAGGGACTCCTCAAAATGTGCTCATATTACATATGGTATGTGTGGGAATAGCAAATCCCTTGCTACATTATGAACCACATGCCAAAAGACAAAAGTGGAATGCAGGTTCTGTGGGCAACAACATATTTGAAATGAGCTGCACCAAGGTTTGCTTAAGAAATTCAGTCATTTGGAATCCATTTAGATCATTCTTAACTAGTGAAACATGTTTTGGTAACGTTTCTCAAATACTGCTTCAATTGAGCGGTTAATGCTAATGTAGCAAATAGAAACCAGAAGTACCCACATGGGACATCTTCAAAAAGGAAGAAATCTTACCTGGAGACCTCTCCGTCTTAGTATACTGGAGTCATCCATTCTGCTGTCGTCTCCTAGATCAACTTCAGATATGCCGTTTTAACACCCCGTTTAAAAGAGCACGAAGGTTCTTCACCTAAGCTTCTGGATAAGACCAAACCAACCAGCACTTTTCAGCTTATCCACAGTAGTGGCACCAGAGGGGAACGATATGCCATGAATGGGCAGAGCGCAGACAGAAGCAGATTGGAAGACGGCGCAGAGTTCACCCAGTTAGTGAGTCGACTGCCGTTGTTCAGTTCCCAGATGAAGACTCATCAGTGTATGCTAGTGGAAAATGACCTCATCTGCATTGGTATTCATCATATCCACATCCAGTATGTAAAACATTCTTTGATGGCCCTTTGAACTATGACTATTCAGTGCAGTAATTCTTCATTGAAAAAGTCAGTGTTCCTTTTCTTGCACGATGCAGATTCTGTGCGTAGTCTAGATTAGAGTCTTGCTGATATTCAAAGAAAATACATGGGCAAAAAATGTGCCTCTCTTGAGTAGTGGTAGCTCAGTAGTTCATGCTGTCTTCTATCTGATTTTGCACATTTCTTATGCAAAGCACTTCAGGCAACAGCCTTTAGAACAGCATGTCTCCGCTCTCTCGCTCGGTCAGCCTCTCAGGACAACAAATGGAGTGTTTGGCCCATCTCAACAAGGGCCGTAGAGCAGCTCTACCAGACATTCTTTGCTCTCTACCATTCTCGCTCTTTTTCCGCTGATTCCCATAAGGACCGATTCCTATGGAAACCCCAGCCTCTGCACAACCCGTGGGCATTTAATGACGAGAACGGCAGCTTAGTGAATTAAAATAGTGTAATATTCAAGATGCCGTTGTCCTCCTTCTCTCAAAGTCTTATTACAGTAGGAGATTCCGTCTAAGCACACAGGTTCCCAACATAGATATCCATTCATATCATCAGGACCACTCCCCTCCGAGACTGAAAAAAAAACAATTATAGTAATAAAAAAATAAAAAAAAGAAAGAAATTTAAACTATCTACACGTCCATCATTGCCTGTGGCTTGCTGTCTAAATAACAGTCCTCTCAAAAGCTTAACACTTGAAAAGCTCTCAACCACCAGTTTGTACTATATTTTTAGGGAACAGTTGTTTGATAGACCCCCCCCCAAAAAAAAGAAATACAAAAATTGAGGTTTAAAACAAAAACAAACCTCACAAAAATGCTGCCCACACTCTGAGCTGATCTGGAAAGGGTCCACAGCTGAAGAAGCGCAGTCTTGAGCAGCCCACTGACAGTACAAGGCAAACAACAACTCCGCTCAGACCTGCATGGCTAGGTTCCAATCCCCAAAATCGAGGCAGCGAAGGAAGCGGGCTCCTTACTGACCAGAGGAACAGATGAAGAGGCTGATCCAGCAAGTCTCTGTCTTTTCCTATGCGGTCACAGTAAAGCTGCAGTCACATAGCCATTCTTCCATTTTCTCCCACCATATCTCGCTCGTTTCCTACAGCCTGCTTCTATCAGACACTTCAGCCACCTGGTCCGACTCCGGGCAAAAACCGCTTACCGGAAAACGCTCCGGATCCGGAACAGCTGCATAGACAGAGAGGAGTAATCCATGCATGCGAAAGAGCAGCGAAAGAAGAGTGGTACTTAGTGTCTATTCATGTAGGTCATTACCACAGCCTTTGAAGCAGTCCACCATGCTTGTGAATGGGGTGCCTGCCAGAGAGGCTGCCACAGCAGTGTCACAGTCGCTAGCGATTCTGTCCGTCCTCTATCCTGCAGTTCATCTACAAACACTATTCTGCCAGAATACGGTGACAGGACAGCACATGATCTAGTGAATCAAAGGTGGGCTTTTCTTCTCCGCTGGAGCTGAGCCCAAGACCCACCTTCAGTCTGTTTTTCTGCATTCTCTGTGTTCCTCACATGCCTCTGTCTTCCTCCTCTGCTCACCGCACAGGAGCGTCCGCTGCACACAACACACTCGGTCTCTCCTATCAGCCAGGCAACACATCCAGCCAGCCAATCGGAGCCGAAGCAAGCTAGTATGCATTTACATATTATGAATGGGGGAGCTCAAAGGCTCCGCCTTTCCACTCTCCTGCTTCCTGCACAGCCCTGCCATTCTAGTCCCAACACAGAGCCAGATTCAACCCAAATGCACATGAAAAACCATGCATTCCTCTCCAACACACGGCTGTCAGGCGCTCCCACACAATGAATAAATAATGACTCTGCTGATCTGCGATTAATTATTCAGTCCCACTGTTTGAATGGAATCACTCAGTGCTTAACACCCCGATGTCTTTATTGGGTCTGTTTGCTAACCGCTGCATACAGTAAACATGTTTTAATAGGACTGTGCTGTGCAGATAGGCTCTTTTGTTCTGTCCTCTGGGGGACTAGAGGGATATGAAAGAGACAGATTAATATCCATAGCCAGTGCATTTTCAGAGCAGCGACTCATTATTACCTAACCTCTCTCCCTCGCATGCTCTTGCTCTGCTATCCCTGCTCATGATGATGATACCTAGCAAAACCACAACGATGCTGAGCACAGAGAAATCTGGAGATACACAGGAAGGGAAGAGACAACGAAGAGGGAAAGAAAAACGTGTTAGGAAAATGACAAAGGGGGAGATAAGAGAATGTGCAAAGAAAGACGAAGGTGGAGGTGAAAACAAGGACATATGTGAAGTAAGAATGAGAGAAGGCTGGGGAGTAGTGATGCTCAGATATGTGAATTGGGCCAATGTCAATAATCTGACCATGTCTATTAGCGCTCATACATAAACATTTACGAAAAGTAGATACTGTGACTACATCTACCTAGATTAGCATTATAAAGGAATAAATGTATGTGTAGGGGAATAAAATGCAAATAAAATGTAGATTTGTGATAAATACGCCTTTCGGACTGCATTGTGCATGCCCAGTACAAATCAGGCAGTAATAAACCTAAAAACCCCAGTGAGCAAAGCAAAGGCCACAGTGACAAGGAAAAACCTTGAGAGGAAACAAAAAACAACAGGGACCCAACCTCCTCTGGTCAAAACTACCAATAAATTACTGATAAAAAGGTCACTGCACCATCACATAAGATTGTTCCTCTGCTGGTGTGCTGATAAAATCAAAATATAACTAATATAATCATTGTAGCGATGGTCAAAAAAATTAGCTATTAGCTAAAAATAGCTATGACTCCACTCACTAGCTAGGACTAAATCAGTAATGTACAAACGGTAACCTGTGAGAAAAAAAAAAAAAGGGAAAAAAAAAGTGTATTTTGTAAAATTATTAAATTTTTAAATGTATATTTATGCCTAATGCCAGGCATGAGCTAGAGGAGCATAAAGCCCCCAGCATTGCGCTGTGGAGCAGTGGAACAGTGTTCTCTGGAATGATGGTTCTCCATCCTATACTTTTAGAACGATGATCATCTAACATCCTGACCTCATTAACGTTCAGTCATTGAACTTAACTGAATCCTCACAGCAATGCTCCTAAATCTAGTAGAAAGCCTTCCCTGGACAGTAGAGACAGTTACATCAATAATACCAGGACGAACAATTTTTAACATCTTTGATTTCAGAAAGAACAATAAATAAGCAGGTGTTCCAATATTTATTGTGAAGAAATTAGTCCTATAGAAAACAAGTGAGAGACATCCCAGAAATCTGGGTTGTTGTATAGCTGGCAGGAGAAGAGATTCAGGTATAACACCCTAAAAGCTCTATATATACACTAACATACAAGACCACACATCACATGATTATGTAAAAAAAAAAAAAAAAAATAGAATAGCCCTTTATCTAATCTGTGCACTGAGGAGCAGAACTCTGCCTATCGCTGCGTCCCGACAGCTGTTAGAACGGAGCATATTGTCTTGGAAATAGCCTTCCTTGCTTTGCACCATAATCAGACACGTCTGTGGCATGAGGAACGCCAGGCACATTATTTTTAGCCAGCGCTCTGATTTATGTGTCCAGAGTGATAAAGTAGACAAATGTCACCTCGGTCTAATAGTGGTCTATTCTAAAAGGGATGTAAACATTTATAGCACTACTCAGTTAAGCCACCTAACAGTGGAGGACAGATTTATGCCTACAGTGTGCCTGTCAACACAAACAGAAGGAGAAGGGAAATAAAATGCCTTCCTAATGGGCAGTGACTAAGCAGTTATCCACCAGTGAAGGATAAAATAACTAGATATCTTAAAAGATGATTTAATTACAATCTGTGGACAAGGACTGTCCACAAAGTGTCTTCCATCCAACCCCCTCAGTTACAAACAGCAGTGTTCCGTTACCTCAGTAAGTCGCAGATGTAACTTGGTTCAGGGAGGCACTCTCTGCCATGAAAAGCTGACTCATTCCAGAGTAATGATCTTGTCTGAGACACAACACAGCCGGGGCCCTGCCAACGTGCTATGAATACTACTTGTGCTTCAGCTCAGATAAAGACAACGATGGAGATCTATGGGGATAGTTTCAAAGATGATCAGACATTATCCAGCAAGCCCAAGTAAGCATTCATTTCAAATGCATTCAGTAGCATAACAATACATGTCCACCTCTGGAAGGCAGAGAAAAATGACAGTTTCCATGACCTTAGACATTGCTAAAGACATTGCTGCAAAGACTACTTCCAGATAGTGGTTCGTACACTAGATAGATGGTCATTTTTGGCACAGTGTGGTATAGGCTCAGGACTTTTATTCTGAAATTTGAAGTCTGTGAGACCAAAAAGGAGCTAGCAGCTTCCCCTTCTCTGTTTCTTCTTATATGGAAGCCCAGCTTTGGCTGAATAGGGTTAGTCTTTGCTGTTTGCTAGGTGCATCATGTCTGTAGGTTACTCTGATCATGAGATATGAAGCCTAGAATACTGGTGGTGTAGGAATGGGGTTTAGCCTAAATGCGATCCTAGTATCACAGCTGCAGAAAAAGGGTTGCACTGGAAATTGCCCAGAAAGAACCTCACCTCCAAGTACATGCACTTAGAACAGAATGCCAAACAAAATGGGGAGCCAGACAGAAGATGATCGAGAGGACACTTCAGCAGCAAAAAGCCCTGACCTGGATTGTCTCACAAAAACAGAAAAGCACGCCATATGATTCCAACATGGCAAGACCCAGACATTTTGGAATCTGTTAGCACAGGTCTAAGACCACTGCTGGAGTTCACTGCTGTCCTCTCAGGTGAGTTGTGCCTGAACACAACCCTCATGTTGGTGAATGAGGAATACTCCAACCTGATACAAGTCCTAGAAAACTATGCTAGACATCATGAACATCTATATTTATGAGAGAGGAACAAGATACAGGTCTACCACCAGCAAGAAAGAGAAAGAGGTTACTGGCCAGTTTCCACTATTCGACCTGAAGATGCAAAAGGAGTTGCACTGAACAGCTATTTGCTGGTTCCTAAAATTAATAGATCCACTCATCTGGTGCAAAGTAGGGCTGGGCAATACATATGTAAATATCAATATAGTCTAAAGAACTATTTCATACAATACCATATTCACAATGTCACACCAGCTACACAGGCTACCATCTGTGTGTGCTTTACTTTCAGAAGAGAATGTATATGGATTGGTGTGGAAATGGCTTGGTTTTCAGAGGGGGAAAACAATTCAGATTTTTTGTCGGATTTGGACATCTTGGGGGTTCACATTCGTGAATGTAAGTGCCCTGTATGTGTAATGTGAACGAACCTGCCCCAGTACAGGCAAAGAGGCCGCTCACATTCATGTTGTATGCTCACAAATCAGATACTTATCTGATCTAGGGCCACATATGATAGTAACTCAAATTTGATTAAATAAATAAATCAATAATAAGATCTGTGCCACATTACAGCGCTAAATAAAATAAATAAATGAATACATACAAACCAGAACAGCTTGACTTTCGGGTCTCCCTGGACAAGAGTAAGCTAATTTATCATTCACACACACACACAACATACTAATATAATCCCTGTCCACATGACTTTGTCTAAATAAAAGGTCTGTCCAAGTACGGTTCACACAAACATGAAACCAACAACACAGGAGTGATACCACTTCAGTATTGGGTGGGTGGATAATGAAAGCGGTAGAGAGATAAAGCTAACCTGATAGCAGAAACGGGTGCAATAAATCTGATACGGCACCACAAATTTGTGGACGACCCCGCAAACAAACGCTCACCTCTGGGAGAGGGTATGAAAACAAACCAGATGCTCCCTCAGGCAAGAAAACATGTCAGTTCAAAGAACAAGCTTCTCTCTGCCACAGTGGCATCAGCACTCAAATGAATGTGTGTATGTGGTAAGGGTGTGTGTGTCCTGAGCCAAGCTATAAATGACAGATTAAAACAGACTTGCTCAACAGCTTCTTATTAACATCCACAGGAAAACAAAAAAAAATATTTAAAGAAAAATAAATGTAGGAGTCACAGAAATCTACAAGCTAAGTTGGAATGAATGCATCTTCACCTCCACATTCCAACCACATTCTTCTTCACGGTTACACGCGGTTTAATACCAGCTACTGACAGACTTTCCAAGGCCTACCACTGGAATAGAGGGTATGCATGTGAGTCTCTGCGGCCACGCCCAACGAGTGGCAGCATATGTATTCAGCTCCAATGCTACCAGCACAAAAACGAGAGAGCTGCTGTGTGACTGACCGTACAAACAGATTCAGAAAGAATTCAGAGCTGTCCTTGCAGACTGCTGAAAGCTAAAGAGAAAAGAAACAAAAGGATTACTGTAGACAAAGTGAAAAGAAAGGCAGCCTAGGCTTTGGAACACCCAGCATTTTACATTTTTATGGCATTTTAACTTTCGTGGGGCGATTTTGAACTAGAACTGAACATGACAATATTTTAACATATCATGATGCATTTGGCTACCGTGAATGCATGTCGGAGTGTAATTCACCTAAATTGCATTGTATGTATATCATGAATATCACAATCGCTCACCCCTACTCTGAACCTTTAATTTCTCAACCCGTTGTCATCACTATGCTATTACATATAAAGCATAGTGGAGACATGCTGCACATTACAGATAACTGATATCCTGCTATTGCTGTAGAGTGGTGGGGAAATATGCAAACCTGTGTGAGTGCACAGGCTTATTATAGATTCCTGAGAAAAACAGAAACTGTCTGAACCTGTCTGCAGTCATCTCGATCAACATGCATGTTCCTTTAAAAAAAAACAAAAAAAATGCAGTTTCTGCACTGTAGTTGTAGGGTTTCCCCCCCAGTGTATTATACAGCAGACAGCCCTCTGGGCCTATTTTGTCCACCCGCAGGGCTTCTGTCTGGGGAAAAATGAATAAATTATGGAGTTCTGTTAATGTGCTCTTAATGGATTCATTGATTTCTTTCAAACGAAAATAAACATTTAAATAATATTTGTTTAAAACATAAGACAATTCTATTGTAAGCCTTACCATGTTATGCACAGATCAGCCATAACATTAAAGCTTCATTTAAAAGTCAAGTGAATTAATTATCGCACCTGCCATGAAATGAGATTTACATATTAGGGGGCAAGTGAACAGTCAGTTCTCGAAGTTCATGAAGGAAAAATGGGCGAGAGAAAGGATCTGAGTGACTTTGACAAGAGCCGAATTGACAACCGATTTCATTAATTTGTTGGCACGAGGGGGAAGGTGGTTATAATAATGCGGTTAACTGATGTATATTGTCATTGTCCAATGAAAAACATGCATCTCCAAAATGGTGACTTTACAAGAGGAGGCAAAAATGTTTAAAGGTCTCCAACACTGATAGAGCAGAGATGGAGCAGAGAAACCACAGTCACAATTGATAAATTTGTCCCCCCAAAAAAGTTTCAATCACAATGACAAATCCAGATTAATTCAATGTCTTTAACATGGGACCCTAAAACACAACTACTTGCCTACACAAGTATCTCTTGTAATGGCCCATTTAGGTCTGTGTGGAAAGCAGCACACCTCCCATCCTCCAAGGGGTATTATCAGAAGCTGGCAGACGCAGACTGAAACAGCTAATTCACAGTGTACTTGCCTGAAAGCAGCAGTAGAGAGAGCTGGCACAGGCATCATCAAAGAAAAAGCATCGTCAGGGGGACTGATAAAACGCTGAGCAAGCTTCAGGCCACAAAATAAAAATAAATAAATACTAGAACTCTTAAGAAGAGTAATGCCCACAGAACAGAGCTGGCAGTGATATAGTATGTGAGAAATCACTAAACAAGGAGTGAAATGGCTGGTCTGGAAAGTACAGTAATAGTACAGCAGTTTCCCAACAGGTTAAAGTTTTATTTTCAAATTAAATTAATGTGTGATACTTAACCGGAGCTAACTGTAACCATGGTGGAAGTTCAACAGAGTAATATAGTAAGTATCAGAGTTATTAAAACAGCTTAAATTGTAGTCAAATATCAAAAACGGCACATCATAACCCAACTAACTCTGTTTGAGCTTAGCAAACAGCATCTAACTCTAAAGCTCAAGCTCACAGTAAAACAGTTTGGAAAATGCTAATGGTAATTCACATGGATAATCAAGTATCAACATTTGGTTTTTGATGCTCTAGTAGGCACATCGCAGCATGATGGAGCATCTTTTTTCCCCCCAATGTAGTTTTTTCCAGATATCGTACAGCATCAGCCCAACGCATTTACTAAAATCCAAGTCTGTCGGTCTAATACCATGAATCTTAGACCTGTTACCTCATGTGACTCATCTGATAAACACTACAGCTCACATCATTTCTGTCCCATAATCCTTTTATAATACTACACTAGCTAGCAATTCAGAAGCAAACAGCATCCAAGAAAACACAACTACCTAACCAACATCTGTACTGAAAGATGAAACCTAGAGATTAATACACAGATAGATATCCTCTCTCCTTCCCATAACCGTTCTATTACAGAAAACAACCACTGCCATCCCCAAAGCCCTGTAATGTCAGCTTTTCTCTTACGGATGCACCAAACAAGCCACTTGTTTTGACCTACAGCCCGCATTAAGCTGCAGAGAACATCAAGATAGGAGACCCCGTTGCGATATGTGGATGATAAGGGTCACTCACCCTTCCTCAGACACTCCTGAAAGTCTTCAGCTCTCCTCCAATGTTTATCTGCACATTGTTCCAACCAGTAACAGAAAGCAAGGTAGTGGAAATGATAACTGACTCTGGTATGAGGCATTCTGGACTGGAAACACACAGAGCCTATTTAAACCTGCCATTAACATGCGGACTTCACAAAAAGTCAAGCGTAAACAACCATAGGACGCATTCACTCAAACCACATGATCTCATCCACATTTAACTAAAGTGTACACGGAAAGCTCTTTCTGTGACTGGATGCAGAAAGACATCTGATGTAAAAACATTTATGTGATTAATTAATACTGTGGATGTTGGTCTCTCTCACACTTTCTATCCCCTTCTGTGTGTGTGTGTGTGTGTGTGTGTGTGTGTGTGTGTGTGTGTTAGTGTGCTTATTTACCAGTACATTAGAGTATTAGGCAGTATTATAAAGTGTCCCTTGTGGTTTAAACAGTGTGTTTCAGAGCTGTTACGGGATTGTGAGAACCATCTATCGTTCCTTGGCGTTGTAGAACCCCCACCATTACTCTAAACTGTTCACTGTCTCCCTGAGCAGGATCATTTCCATGACAGTGACAAGTGACAAGAGTGAACAGAATCTGGTCAAAGTACATCCGGATTCTGATGATGAGGAGTATATCTGCATAAGAAACATGCCAAGCTGATGCATCCACTTCAGGAAAGTTCAGCTGTGACAATCTCGATAAAAATGTTGGTTTTAAGGATGCAAGAGTGTTAAAATACTAAAGTGTGTGTGTGTGTGTATATATATATATATATATATATATATACACACACACACACACACACACATATATACATATATACATATATATATATATATATATATATATATATATATATATATATATATATATATATATATATATATATATAGGTTTTTCAAAAAAAAAAAAAGGTTTTAAAAAAAAAAAATCATCCTGTTGATTTGTTCAGTATTGTCCTCAATAGTAACTTGCTCTAAATAGAAAATACACAATACTCCCGTTTATTGAAGAAACATGTAGGCTGTTAAAATTTTAGCCGCCCTTAAACCCAGCAGCCCTTTACAACAGAGAAAGATTCCAATTAGTCTGCTGAACGCTTCCATCACAAGCTCAATGCCACTGTACTGGCAGAACTGCCTGTTACACACTAAAGGCTTTTTCAGAAATGTAATGTAAAATAGCCCAGGCAAGCTGGTGGCATGACAGTGAGTGAATAAATTGGCTAAAATCTGTTTAAAACTCTTTACATTTTGTGCAAAAATATAGTAATAAAAATATTTAAATTAACAGCTAAAACTAAACAGGCTATTGTGAAACTAGTAAAGCCAGTGTAAGGTAACTAGACAGGTACAGGTGTGCGTTTAAGAACTATGTGCTTGTCCCACTATTTCTCGGGCAGACAGATAACTTAAAGGAACACTTCAGTCAAAAAAAAAAAAAAAAAGCTAACGTATTAGGCAGATGCAGTCTTGTTTACCGGTGACTTTCCATACAGTTTAGCTAAGTTTAGTTCCATTTCCACCTTAAAGTACTAAATGTGAAATGTCCTGTGGGTATTTCATCAGAATTTACAGACACTCTAGGCTCTATAAAGAGCCTTATTTAGACTCCTACCTGAGCCACTAGTGTCAAACACCACTCACCACTAGGCCCTGTGTCTAATCAGTGTGTACCTTGCCTTATATTTAACACTCTCTGCTTTAATCCAGTAGCAAAAAGATTCAAGTAAAGAAGAAGAATAAAAACTCGTTGAGCTTTTAAACTTGCTGTATAAACTCAGACACGGCTTATAAAAATAGCATGACATTCACGCCACGGAAAAACAGAAGCACATTCATCAGTGGCTGTCACCACTGTCCTCTTTCACTCAAGGGACATTCTGACAGGCTGGTTGAAGATGCAGATAACAGAGCTGAAAGCTCAGGGACAGGCCAAATCCCGCTGGCCACCAAAGTCACTAAAACCTGCTTACTTAGCTTAGCTAAAGAAAAGGACGAAAACCACCAAGACAACAGACTGTGCTTCAAGTCCTTCAAGTAAGTATTCACTAAGATAATAATAATAATAATAATAATAATAATAATAATGATAATAATAACAACAACAACAACATCAATAACAAGCATTTTTTGCAAGTTGTTCGAGAGAGAAGATCTTCAGATCAATTGGGAGCAAGCAAGAATTTCACCCCAATCCATAAAGGGAGCAAATTCTTGGGAAAGCATGATGTGCATCAGAATGTGGCTACACTGTATGGACACAACTATTGGGACACCTACTTATTCTTAGTTTCTTCTGAAATCAGAGTAATTTGAGAAAAAATAAATAAATAAAAGTTTACCCAGCTTTTGTTTAATTAACTGTCTCTACTGTCCAGCAAAGGCATGCTACATGATTTTAAAGCACTGCTGTGAGGATTTGATTGTGTTCAGCGATGAGAGCATTAATAAAGTCAGGATGTTGGATGATCACCACCCTACCTCATCCCAAAATCTCAACTCCCCAGCTCATCCCAAAAGTACTGGAGGAAGCAGCAACCATCCTTCCAAAGAACACAGTTCCACTGCTCCACAGCTCAATGCTGGGAGTCTGTATACCCCTCTAGCCCACAACCGGCATTAGGCATGGTGCCAATAGGTTCATGCTTATCTGCTCCAGAGAGTCCTATTCTATGGGCAATGCTTCTCCACAGGGACTAGACAGGCTGTGTGTGTGCATTTGCACATGTGTGTCAGCAATGTAAAGTAGCTGATTGCAGTCATTAAAAGGTGTGTCCACAAACATTTCAAACGTATAGCGTACATGTAAATGCTAGGAAGCGTGTAGTTCAGTTGATAAGCTCAGTGGTTTGCCAAAACTCAATAAAGACCTGTTTGTGAGTAACATCAACATTAAAGCTGGTAGCAGAGAATGACCTGCAATAAATATTCATGGCTGTGAGTGTAATCAATACCAACACCACTGCTGACCAGTGATGTACTGGCGGCATTATATTGCACAGGGTGTCTCAAAGGAGGTAACAGGAAACCACCAAATAAGACAATCAATACGACTCCGACAATCACTCCACAATATCTGAGGGCTGTCATGATCAGTAAGGAAAAGAGGTGGGAGAAGAAACTTGGGAACGACCAAATTAATCTCTAACAACAAAGTGATTAAAGTGACTCTGGTCTTATTAATAACACATATTTGCTACATTTTGACTGCAACTTTCAGATTTAATTTTTTTCCCAGGAACTGCTATGGATGTAAGGAAATGATTCGCTGTTCACATGAGCTGTAGTGCAAAGAAAACAGAGCCAGCAAAAACTACTGGGACTAAAACACCATTACCAAGTCAAAAAATAAAATCATATTTTGCTGTTGTCCAATGAAAAATATGCATCATAATCTTTGCCCATTTTTTTATTTTTATTTTACAACCATTCAAAGTAAATAACATTTTTCTCAACAATTTGGTCACCAATTTGGTGGCACTTTTTTGCACCATTTTGTATCTAGCTAATTATGTTTCTTATAGGTTAACTGGCAGACTATTATCTCTATGAAATCAACTGACCGGTTTTCAAAACTCAAACCCTTAAAAAGAACTAGTAAGAAATTGGTGGGAATCTCTATTAGGTTTAATATGTTCTGCACATGAACACAGTTTAATAGCCAATCATTTCATACCATGGAATACTTAAAACAGGTATACCGCTGCAACCCTACAGTTTGATATGTTTATTAAATCACACAAATAAACAAGCATTAAAATATGACATTTCTACAGCTCTAGTAAGCACATAACAACATGATCAATCAAGCAACTGTGTTTCTTTTCTCAAATGCAGCTTTTCTAGAAACCAAACAGTATTAGAGCAATGTACTCGTTTCAAATCTAAATGTGTTGTAGTTGTGCAATTCAGTTTAATATAAGAAGTCTTGTCTGGTATCTATAGCTAATCTCATTCATACTAGTTCAAACCTAGGTGGTAGTTTAATTAAAATCATCCCAACTATAAATATTTGTTGTGGATGCCTAATTAAACTGCCTAATTAAGATTAAACATAGTCCAGCAAAACAAGCAAGACCAATAATATTGCATTCATTTACTTTTATATGGCTTATGTGAAATTACATAGTTGGATTTAAAAGTCAAGGCCATGTAAAGATATTTCAAAATATTTACAATAGGTCACTTAGGCTTGGAAATGCTTCCAAAATATCATACTAATGTTTCGTGTGTTACGAATATCAATTCATACTAACAATACCACCCCCCTTATTGTTTCCACAGAAGTCTTGTGTTTTTAAAGTAGTGGTTTCATTGCAGGGGGCAGGGCAATACAATGTACTCCGGCATTTTGTGGAACATATTTTCCATTAATTTCTCTTTTTTCCTCCCTTTGCTGGAGTGCTTCTTTAAACAAAATTATTACAATGTGTGCTGGCCTGTTTCACAGTTCAATTCCACTGTTGTGAGTCCAGCAGTAGTCAAAAATAACAACATGTTTCTTAACAAGAGCTCATAATCTTTCAGCTCTTAAATAAGCATAATGTGTGAGCGCATTGGATATCATGAGGCATGGTAACAGGGGCATATTAAATTGACCAGACTTTTCAGCAGTCATCTATAACCAACTGTTTAAAAGGCAACAGCAATAGACTGGGTTGAAAGTGACAATACTGCAACAGTTGGAGCCGGCTCTTCCTGGAAAAGTGGAAATACGCACATTTCTTCATCTGCAAATAACAAATACCACACCGCTTTGACAAATCTATCCAAATAGGGTCACATGTGTGAGTCTTTTTAAGCAGTGTGCTACAGAGCGCCTCACAGACATACCGGGGCAGCTGTGTCGCTAACTCAATGACGAGCTGCATTTTAGCTAATTAAGGGAATGGCACGGAGGCAAGCTTGTATCTGCTGGAGAAGAGTCAATCAGTGAGTCAGTTCAATCACTGATCCTGCCAGTAGTCCAGCTCTCACTGTCTAAAAACAACCGGTTATGTACTATGTATGTGCTAGTCTATCATAGTGCTAGAGCTATGTCTGGGTCAATCCATTTAAATGTATAATTGATTGAGTGTGTCTCATTTTAAAAGAGGAGAGAACTGCAGGCTCAGCCACAGGCGGGAGGATGCGATATACACTGAAAAAATAGAACACTGACACTCTAAAGTATACAAGGCAAATACTTTGTAATAGGCAAATACTACATTAGTACAGTATTAAAGTATTTAACAAAAATAAATGAATAAATGGACTACTGCCTTTCTATTCACATCATACTTTAAGTAATAGGCCCTGTCTACACACACATCCATATAGTTCTTTAAATAGAGATTTAGTCTGGGCTTGGCCTCCAGTCTATGTGAAAACGCTATTTCTTGTCACTGGAAAGTGAGCTTTTCGAAAACGCTCTTTAAGGTGGAGATTTTCTGAAAACTCAAGAGCTTTATGAAACCACTGACGCCACAACGCATGCAGGTTTCTGGATGAATCTCAAATACCTCCTTACTCCTTATATTGTGAACTACATCATTCATTCCACATCAACACGAAGATAGCACTAGATTTAAGATTTCAACATATGAATTAATGTATATTGCTCCCATTACAAATATGTAACTTCAAACTCATTTGGATTTAGAATTTGTAATTTTGTGACTTGTATAGTAAGTAGTGGGTAATCTGGGATTAAACCTTTGCATTTTGTTTCAATCATGGTGTTTTGACGCCTTTCTTTCTGAGGTACTACCGTCCCATACAAAGCTAGCATGCTCATGCAAGCATTTTAGTCTCTGTGTGGAGCATTTTAGGCTCCATGTTATGCCAATAAATATGTTCAAATGTATGTAGAACTAATGTCTTTCACACCATAAACACAAGAGAGTGCGTCTTCATCACATGTGGAATTCAAAAACAGCACAAACATCTGAACCTTAAGAAGACGCTGATAAATGTTATGAATGAGGGGGGTGGGATCTGTAGCTAATGCCTCAATAAAGACTGACAGACCAGACTAGCAGGTGGATCCAGTGCAAAGAACAACTGTTTGTACCTGAAGATGTTCGGTTTCTACATTATTTTTGCAGTGTGACCAAAAAACGTGCACCGTCCGTTCAGCCTGTAAAACAGCAATCTAAATATCTAAAATAAGCTGTCATACGAAAAGTGCAACCACAGTCTCTTAGCTGGACTACGAAAATGGCATTTATTATTTTGAGATATGCCGGGATGCACAGCCAGACATCAAGTCGCCAAGTCCATGACACCCCTCCAGCATTCCAAGACGCGTTAGCATTTCTCCAAATAAAAAAGCTCCCAAAATGGCAAACTCAATCCAAGACAAGCCCTGCCATTGATGAGACGTGATGCAGGAAGCAACAAAGAGAGGGGGGAAAAAAGAAAAGTGAATCCATTTAAAGAGAGACATGCATTCATAACAGCCTTGACAGTTTCCTAGGCAACCCCGCATGGCTTTTGTCCCTGCCTATGTTAGGTGAGGAAATAGATCTCATCTGAGACGGAGTACGCCGGCAGAATGGAAGTCCCGCAAAGTTGGGCTGACCCCACGTTTGCTCGGCCTCAGCTCTGATTGAAGAGCGATTGAGGAAAAAGTCTGAACAAAGCTCATGACAGAGATGGATGACACAGAAAAAGATTATAAAGAGGATCAGGAAAAAGTGTATATGTGGGGGTTTGTGACTACACAGGATTAGCAAATCATTTTACTCAGGCTAGCTTTTTAGCAATGTTTACAAATAATTAATCTTTTAATGATGCACACAAAAGCAACTTACGTACCAATAGTTTCCCCTTGAAGAACAATCAGGATTTCTACAAGTGAACAGTGAAATGTGCTTTATATCTTTAGAAGTGATTTTGATTGCTTTAGTGGAGACACATTGAACTTCAGCTATATTTGCCTGTGGGGAACCACAAAGATATTAGTTTTCTTTTTACAAATCACCTCAACCACTGGGACACACAAGCAGTATAGAAAATGCTTACATTTCTCCTCAAGTAGAGTCTCACTCCTTCAGCAGAGACCAACAAAGAAACTGCTGTATATATGTCTATGCCCACGGCTTATTAATACCCCATAAGAATACACTGTGTAGGTAAATGGAATAAGATATTGCATGTAGATATTATTTTTAATATGTTTAGCAAACTGATTGAATTAAAATGGTCCTCTTTAGCTTATTATAAATGGTCTTTCCCCAAGACAGCAAATACCACCTAAAAAGTACCATCACGTTACTTGTGAATCAAGACTCATCAATACCAAGCTACGCTTCCGAACACAGAGGCCTATTCTGTCCCAAGCAGCAGCAAGTCCAAGGTAAGCTAAATCCTTTGACATGAATGAGAGTCAAGGTTCAAGCTGCCTTTGGTGATAAACATCTAACTCAACCTTGGTGAAAATTCAATACACAGCATGTTGAGTCAAACCTGTGCTAAAAAGGAAAATAATGACCTCACATCACTGAATAGAAAAACACTGAAAGATGCCGAAGGCTACACTTGCAGAAAGCAGTACATGACAGAAATTGTCCAAAAGAAAAAAAGTATGATTTTAGTATGATTTTTGAGATATAAACATGAATTTGGAGGTAGAAATTCAGCTGGAACAATTTCACAATGTTATAATCTATTATGAACAATTATAATACAATATATTGTCCCAGAAATAATTGCAATGATTTTGGTCATTTATTGAGACATTTTATTCCACTGATATAATAGTAATAAAATAGTATTATAATGCAATTAATTATTAAGAATGAATTGAATTAAGAATATTAACTTGAAAGTAAACATAAAGGACAATATCAAGGTCATCAAAAAAATTAAGGTCATGTCCATGTATTGTCTGACAAGTTGATAACCTAATTATTGTTACAGGTCTACACTATATATACAATCTGTCTGGTTAGATAGGTAAAACCTTTTACAAAAGTGTCCTGTTTTGCTTGTCTAGTAAAGTAAAGGTAAAGGTGCATGTATTTGTCACCGTACAGTGTACACTGTACAGCGAAATGTGTCCTCCGCATTTAACCCATCTGTGGTAGTGAACACACACACTAGTGAACTAGGGGCAGTGAGTATACACACACACACACACACACACACACACACACACACACACACACACACACACACACACACACACACACACACACACACACACACACACACAGAGCGGTGGGCAGTCAACTCCAGCGCCCGGGGAGCAAAGAGGGTAAAGGACCTTGCTCAGCTTGCCAAACCCGGGAATCGATAACCCGGCGCTCTAACCTCTGAGCCACCACTGCCCCAGTGTATAGAAGTACTTATATAGTGTATAGTGTATAAGGTGTATAAAAGTACTTGATAAATTGATTTCTAAAGAATTATTAAACCATTGTGAGGTTATGAGGTCACATCCAACCTGTATACCATTGCTTTCCTATACAATAAAACTATTGCTTTCAACATTTTATATTTAATTATTGAAATGTTATTGCTATCAATTCACTGATTCTAAAAAATGAATAATATTCCTATCCAGTTCATTTTTTATTTTAGCTTTGAAGGAAAACTACTCTAATGCTACATTTAACAATTCAGAAACTCTATAAATGCAGATCCTCCTCTGTTAGAACAAATACAAACACTGGCGGGCTTGTCCAGTATAGTGGACACATCGTGATAGACACAGACTCACTTATGTGGACCATATGTAACATTAAATAAAACAATTAAAATGACTGACTCAATAATGCAATAATACTGAGCACAATGCAAAAAGGGGCTCTTAAACACAAAAGGCAATAGAGAATACTAGTCATTCCTAAGTATGTTCCTATGTTGGGATCACTGACAAAAGGACTGCTCCTGTTCAGCCTGAAAGCCCCATACTCAGTTTCTGATATTTCAGTCTGAAGTGAACATGGAAAGGTCATCAAGAGGCTAATGGAAACTTGACCTATAACGACAGCAACATGTAAGTAAACAATGGCTTATTAATTGTAGTCCAGTAGTGCAACAGAATCAAGAATTGTGACACTCTTGAAGAAACGCTCTTGTTACTGGGATACATTTTATACTATCAAAACTAAAACACTTTTCTAAGATTCTAATGGCCAGTCTTTAAACAACAGCAAATTGCTTGTTTCATTACAATGCTCATATCTGAATTCACTGGAGCAAATGTAAAATAAAATATTACTACAGTTCTTGACAGCAGCTTTTCAAATCTGCTGCTGCCCACCCCTACTGGTAATGTTTCAGGATTAGTACTCGAGTTATAGCTTATATGTCAGAAAGTCCTACATAGATAGCCATGGACCATGTCACAGCCATGTTCATTTGTACTGTTTATCATTTCAGGGTCTCTCTCAGGACTGCCTAAACCTATACTATGAATGCCAGAGTCAGTGTCAGTCAAAATTCAAAACTGTTCAATTCCAGATCACTGAGAGCTACAATAGACTTAACATTTACACAGATAAAGGCAGTCTTTTGCAAAATAAACAAATGCTAAGCTAACCTCAGCTATTTTACCCGGGTACAGCTCTTATCTTTTAGCGCAAAATAGGAGGTTCACAGTGGGGTGAAAGATGCTATATGTGTAAATGGATCTAAATAATGTTTACAAAGCTTGCTATGCAGTCTAGTTTCACCATTTCTCATTGTCCACTCTAAAGGCAGAAAGTAAAGAAACAAACCTCTAACCATGTAAAATAACAACATGAGATGCAGGAAATCTCCAGAAGGCATTCTCTGTCTCACCACATTTACTGGATGAATAATGGCATAATGACAGAATCCCTGATCTCAAAATTACAGCTTTTTCATTTCCTCTTACAAGTAACTTATAAGTAAAATATGTAGTTATTGCCCTTCTGTGCCATATAATCTACTTAAACCACGCTTCTAACAATACCACCTCAGCATTTTCTCAAAAATCAACCAACAAATGACCCCTTCATTAAATGATGGCTCTTTGTAGTCTCATGACTCATGCCCAGATATTACAAGGTCTCTAAACACAACAAAAGAGTTGAGCTGGAGGTCCACTGACCAGGCACACGCCAAAGCCTGCCTCCAATTGACGAATAGTACTTTATGGTGCAGAACAAAGAAGAGACGTGTTAAATCAACTTCTCCACAGCAGAATTAACCAAAATCCCTCTGCTTCATCCTGGCGGGAGGACACAGAGTCTCTTAACTCACTGAAGTCCTCATCCAATGTACCACACATGGCCCATATGGAACAAAGGGGGTGCATAAACAACACAGCACATCAATTATTCCTGGAAAATTAGTTGCCAGAAGCAATGCGTAATGCTGTGCTTTGTGCACGCTCTAAACGCACACTCGAGTCAAGCAGCAGCCTTTAATTTTTCATATGCATCTTAATTGCTATGTGGACCCAGGAAAGGAGGATCTCACACCACAGGGAGGAAAGAGACACTGTTGGGGGTGAGTCTTGCTTCTTCTTTTTTTGTAGGTTACACTAGGGGTTAACTGAGTCCTAGGTGATTAAGTAAATTTGGATTGGCTCATTTGACAAGACCAGGGCCAGCTAAGGAGAATCAAGCAAATAGGATTTCATTTAATCCAGTAAACCTTCACAAGTCACAACACTCTATGAACCTTTGGATAATTTCAGTTGGATTTTTTTGGGGGGAAAATTGGTGAAGTGGCAGTGTTCGTGTGTGTGTGTGTGTGTGTGTGTGTGTGTGTGTGTGTGTGTGTGTGTGTGTGTGTGTGTGTCTGAGATTGCTGACAGGATAAGTGAATGTTCAGAATATGCTCATTACACAGACAGTAATAGCTGTGGCAGCTGAGAAATATTCAGTCACATTTTGTCCAATTAAAGTCTGAATCCTGCCTGTGTGTGAATCTCAAAAGGTCAGAGCTTTGACAAATGAGGATGAGAAGCAGATCTTAAGTGCAGCAGGAGAAAGTAAAGAGAGCACAAGAAATATGTCATTACTGATGAGAAGATTAAAAACAAACAAAGCAGGAAAATATAAACTGCCTTTTCCACTTGATTTTAACAAGGTCAGGCTGTGAATCTCATCTCATGTGCATTTGGGTTCTATTCTGGTTACTTTTGTAGTCAGAAACTGGTCATGATGGACCCAAACTCAGGAAGGCCCAGCATGACACATCAGTTATAAAATATACATGTATATATATCAATTGTCACCCTGTGCCCTGTGTCTTCCAAACAGCAACGTTACAGGAAAAGTAAAAATATTTGAGACACACCAAACGATCAGCCAGTGACCGGAAACAGACGGTATTCTGCTTGATTGGACATAAATAGTGACTGGTCAATCAGTCTCATTTAACCGATTCTGTGCAGGTCACATTTACACCTGTGCACTGAACAGGGGTGCCAGCGGCACAAACACAGCCCCACACACCATGGCTGTGACCCAAATGGCTCCCTATAGACCTTACTTACGGTCACTAGCTGCGCTCCAAAGCCTAGGCTGCAGGTGAGGTTATAATTATTAGAAATTCGTTTCATGCCGCAATTGCATAAGAGGCAGGAACTTTCTAGGACTTTCTAGTCATCACACAGCCATCACACAGTCCAAAAACATCCTGGAACACAGGGGTTAGCAATGCCACCACATCATTCTAACAACTTGTCCTTTACACAAGAAGGCACATGAAGCCTCTAAACAAGTTAGAAGAGCTCATCTACTATGTATGAATGGCATGTCTGGACATGACTTTTATAACAACAACGGCATCATCATGATCCACATGGCCTGAGGAAGAAGACGAGAACATTTCAAATATCACATTCAGTCTAACCTGACCTTTAAAATCATCCCATCTTAAGTCCCAGTGGAAAGGTCTCTGGATAATGGTACATCTAAGGGAATCACACAGCTAAAGGAACTCATCGTATTAAAAAAGTGTAATAGATATGTTTAAAAGACCTCGCCAAAAAGTGTGAAGCTAAAATCTGGTCTCACAGGAAGAACTGGACTACCACCCAATCAACACCCTCATACCCTAAATGTAATGTGCAGTTTCTGGGGCAAGTGTAACTATCCTCAGCTACCCTGACACCAGGTGAGACTAAAAACGTACATGTCCTCTTTTAGAGATGAATTATGAACACTAGCTGCAGAAAGTGAGGATGGGTAACCGAAGGAGGTCACAAGATTGTTCTCCCCAGTTTGTTTTTATATTGCTCCTCTTTCTCCCTCTCTCTCTTACTCTCTCCCCAGCAATATAATACAAACATAGCCTTTAAGTACAAGGAATGAATCATCCTTTCCCAAATAAATGAATGGTACTTTATTATTAGCAGTTCAAAGCGGTACTTGAACTTTCAGATTTTCTTGGCAAAAAGAGGTCACAGCAAGTCAGAAAGCAGTGTGAACCGAACAGAAAGCTAGTGCCCCCTCTGACAGCACTTGGAATCTGTCGCTAGAAATTCAGAGGTTCTTCAAGAAATTATTCATAACCTGCTCATGCATAGTTTACTATGCATGTAGGCAGAGTCCTGGAATTGTTTAGAACTGTGCTCTGATGCACTGACTTAAAAAGGTTGCTGGCCCTTTTCTTCCCACTCTCCATCTTTAACCTTTACTGTCATTATGTTTACGAGAGTTATTTAAGTATTTGCAATCACAGGAAATGCACTGTCAAATATGGAAAAATCTTGGAAATACGGAAAAAGACGAACCAATGCCGACTCAATATTGGTCAGCGGTCTGTCCGTTAGAAAACCAGTTACACAAAAGGTGACCGGATTCATCCTCTGCCTTACTGAAGTGCACCTAACATTTGTATGCTGAAAATAGTGTTTTCATTTTGTTGTATGTTTCAATGTAGTGTTTCCAAAAACACTAATTTAACAGGCTGCTTTTGGTTCTGTGCTTTTAAGCTGTAGTAACACAGAAGAACAAGAACAACATGGCAACACAGAATAGGAATTTGCTGCCGAACTCAAATTGAAGAACCAATAAAACAAATAAATAGAGAGGGAAGGATTGATCTGCTATGTACAGGTACCGGTCCAAATATGTGATATGCCCATAATTTTGTCGATCCTGAAAGCTGGTCAAATCACATGACCAATATTTTGTGAGTTGCTGCAGCATTCTCTCAAAGCTTTGTGCAAAGTCACAAGATGAGTTGGTAGAAGACGAAGGAATTCCTCAATCAACCGCTAGATGATCTAGACCTCACTCACAGCTGCAGAAGTCCCTTAAAGCTGATGTTTCAATCTGCTATGAGTGCAGAATGTGGCCAGTCTGGCAGATGGTGCTCAGAGTTTAAGGATTTAAATGTGGTCGATTCTAAAAATTACAATTCATCTTGAGAGGCAAGGCAAATACCATTACAGAAGCCCTGCACCATGAGGCTTTACCAAGTTTGCCTAAAAATGGTTAAACAAGGCATCCAGCCACACCCTTGATCAAGATCAGCCTCAAAAACTCTGATTGGCCTGATCTTGACAAACAAACAAACAAACAAGAAGAAGGAAATGTTAACTGGTTCTGTTAGAGCTGAACTAGCTTACGTGGCGATTGATGAACGACTACAACCACATTTCTTCAAAACAGGGCCACAAAATATCCCCCCAACAAAGACAATAACTAGTAAAAGTTGCTTATATAAAAACACTTTTCCAGATATCAAGGTCATTTTACGTAGTCAACTTTACGGACTGAAAAGCGAGCAGTACACCACAAGCATCAAAGTCTTGATTTAAAAAATAATAATAATAAAATAAAAATAAATTCCATTTTATGCACTTTAAAAAAACCTGCTGACAATAAAGAGCTGGGAAGCACTTTTCAATCTACATTACAAATCTTGCCTGAATATAACGCACTTAGTCATTCTGCAATGGCTCTCCTGCTTCATCCAACAACAAAACAAGTGTTCAGCATTAACCATTTAAGTAAGTGCATTTTAAAAGACTGAATTTGCATTCGAGGCTTGTCTGAGGTTGAAGTGGCACAGTTTAATTGGCTCAGCCTCCACACAGAGCCAGCTGCACTGCTCCTCCAAAAGACTAAAGTAACAAAGAACGAACTGTCTCTGCATGGTAGATGTGTTCGCTGAATCAATACATTGGTGTGTGCCACTGCTCACTAATGCCTGAATAGACACTCCAAAGATCTGAAAAAGTAGCAAGCAAGCGATCACTACTTAAAGGTGCTTTACTGTATATAGGCATATATATTCAACCAGCAAAAACAAAACTATAACGCAAAGACATATCTGGTTTTGCTGTTGTGGTTATGTCAGTTTTTAAACTTTTAAGAGACACTTATAACTGGCCAGAGAATTTTACATGGCAAGAGTAAGAGGAAACACAGGGAAAAAAAGAATAACTTTTCTATCCCTGTGCCAAAGCAGCCTTTTCTTTTTTCCCTAGCCCAAATGCAAATCATATGCAAATTTCAAAATATGCAAATGGCACAGACATTCTCGCTCAACTCAACACCCTCCCATTTCAAATGAATTTTAACGGATCAATCAAATAATAATATTTGGGTTTCTCTTCTCTCTCTCTCGCTCTCTCTCTCTCTCTCTGCATGAACATCCTGCATTAACTGGGATGAACCTTAGGCTAATGATTCCCCAGAGAATATCCTTTTAATACAGCATGATCCCTACAGGCCTAACGAGTGGCATGTCCCTCTGCCAGCTGAAATGAATGTGAGAATACAGTATCAGGGATGTAGTACATGTAGATTCTCTGATCTAAACTCCACTGCCCAAGCTAATAATCAATGATGACCATCTTTGTACACAGCAGCAAAAGGACGTGAAACACAAGACCTACCAGTAAAACTGTGCTGGTTTCTTCCCAGCAGCTTAGCAACTACCACAGGCGAGTAGCAATGATTTTAATAGAATTGGACACTGAAAAATGTCATCTATCCAGTTTCTCCCATAACCAAAATATAGCAGACTGTCTAAGACACTGTCAGGTCTTCCTCGGTCCACATCATTAGGAGCTCAATACCCTCCACTGACTTGCTTCAACTGTAATGTGTTTATATGAACACCACACAGAGAGATGTGTTGCAACCATGGTGAAGACACTGTATTAGGGCTGTATTAAGAACTGACATGGCAACACATTCTTGTCTGAGATATATAGCACTTTTTTTTTTTTTACCAAAAGTGACAAAATAATGATATATTTGGTATTAATAATAAACTCTGTACATGTAAGACTATAGTCAAATAAATGGTATTAGGTTTGAGTTTTCCTTTTTTCATCAAACAGCAAAAAAAGCCTGATCTGCTGGATTTAATTTGCCTTATGCAACACTGCACATCCTGCGAGGTGACTACTGTGTATGTGCCCATTGCAATGACTATGCTGAAACGATATCTTGTGCAGCCCTACACTATATGGAAGTACAAAATATATGGCACAGCAAACACACCAGGCCACTGGAGAAACCCCCCACGCTACCAGACTAACAGGATAATCAGATGAAGGATGAGACAAATTTAACAGTCAACCTTAAGAAGAGCACTTAACAACCCAGCTCCATAGCTGAACCCTTCTCTTAAGCAGGAAGCACAAGAAGGGTCACCTGGAATACGCCAGGACCAAAAGACAAAGGCAATTTGCAACTGGTCAAATGTGACCACTTCGGTTTAAGATCCTGGGAACACAGCAATCAAGGAGATCTAGGACCAGATACCCATTACCCTCCCACTCAAGATGGTTTTGCTGGACTACTCCTGCTTGAGTAAATATTTCATTAAAAAAAATAATAATAATAATAATAATAATAATACATATACTTCTATTTCAGTACTTCAGTTTACAACTGCCCTTATAGCCACAAAATGCTCTCCAAGTTACCAGGTTTAAGGAGGACATTAGTCGCACAGAAACACGACCACACACCCTCACGTAGTGAGTGTGCGCACACAGACAGGCTCCATGACTTGGGCTGGACAGTAAACACCATCTGCCTGCCCTGTGTAGTCCTCGTGTGTGCACCCCAGCAACTCTTTCTCTGACTCTTCAGACATTAAAGCTCAGCTGCAGGGGCTCCGGCTGCCCTCACAGCCTGGGTCAGGGGATTAGACCGTCCACCACACAGCGAGTGAACCACAGGTCACTCCAGCTGACACTGACAAGTATGAAACAGCAGACTGGGATTTTCCATCATGCTGAATAGTAGCAGTTTTTAATATAGTTAAACTAGTAGTGCTGACTAAGCTACAGTAGTTAATCTAGCTAACATGTACAACTACTGTTTATTTGTTGAATGACATATTTGGCTAAATAAAACATAAAACCTGTACAAATGCTGGTGGCTGGCAAATTCATTATATAACGTTTATTTTTTATATTTATATATATTTTATATTAGTAAATAAACAGAAAATGTTCTCAGAAAAAAATGTGGTGGCCCGGGAGTTGCAAGGTCGAATCTGAGAGTGAACAACTGGCCATGCTCTCATTGGGTGGGTAGATGGCGCTCTCTCCCCTCATCTCTCAAAGTGATGTTGGCCAGCTGACACCCTCGACACCCTGCTAGTGAGGAGCACTGCTAGTGCTAGGGGAGTTACATACAGTGGGTTAATTGGCAGCACCAAACTGTAAGAAAAATGGAAAATCAATAAAATAATAAGGAAGTAATAAACATCTGATGATAAATAAGAGAACATCTAGTTAATATCAGCTAGAGAACATCTAGTTTTCAACAAGAGTAATGGACATGTAGCTAACATCAGCTTTGAGTAGTGAATATATTGGACATTAGAAATAGCCTATTATTACAGATAACAAGGTACTAAGATATAACCTACTGTAGATGAAGGAATGTGCTGTACGCTTCTTAGGACAGCTGGACACAAAACAAGCAGGCATGTTGTAACCAAAGGAAAAACGGAATAAACTTGTCTGTAAGAGGCACAGTAAACTATGATTATGTGCTGCAGAAATAACTCAGACAGTCATATTTTCCATTTAGCACAGCATTTGCAACCTCCTGTCAGCTGACGTAACAGTGGATGCAGGCTGCCAAAGGACACATTATCTGCTTTATTCAAACAGCTCTCAAAACAAAACATCAGCCTTTGGAATCCAGCAACCTCATTGTGCATTTCTATTTTATCATTAGAGGAAAAAAAAAAAAAAAAAAAAAAAAAAAAAAAAAAAAAAAAAGAGAGATGTATGGACTGTAGTCCATAAAAACATTCTAATCGTTTCCAACATAGCTTAGATTTCAATTCCAACAGTGATATTTAAAATCACATCAACCCTGGACTATTTCAACACACACTATGATTAGTACATAAAGAACCCATGAGTGAGACACCTAGCAGAGAAAATGGCAGAAATGTCACATCAACATCAGTCTACAGGCACTGCAATCAGCACTGTTCAAGCCTGCTTCTCTTACAGCGACCAATTGCATTTTAATAGGTGATGGCATATTGATGCTTGGTCTGAAGTAGCGAGTTCATTGTAATATGCACATACTGACAGCTAATCACATGGTTTTAGGCAAAACACTTGATCACTCAGCTTGATACTCAGCTTTGTGAGGAATTGCACAATGCAGTGCAGCCACTCGGTGCGAGTCATAAAGCAAGAAACACTGCCATCTGCTGGTCCATAGCTTAAAGTGCAGTTCATTTTCCTGTCTTGCTTAGGTGTGGAATCCTGCAAGTTCAGTTAAAATACACATTCAATAATAAAGAAATTTCACGTGTGACAAACCGGGCTGGACCCAGCTCTCCCAAAAATGATTACTTTCTGGTTTAAAAACAGCAAGAGAGCTAGAATTCAAGCACAATGCTTGTAGTACATGCTATAAAAAGTGTTTTTTTTTCTTTTTATTTCAGTATGCTAACATAAATACTAACAGCATTCGTAGATTACTCATATAGTCTTGCTTAAAATACAGTGAAAAACATCCCCTTCCACCAATTTCCAAATAAAAAAAAACTAAAAAAACAAAACAATTTCCACTCATTCTTCCACTCCCAGATTTTTAATTCTGTGAGATTCTCAAACCATCTTACATGAACTGCTTGCAAATGCATGCATGTAAATCTATCCATGTTTAGATTGGGCACTGCGAGTGCCATGGCAAAACATTTAGCTTGAGAAAAACCATTGTGGAGTTTGTGGATCATTGAATCTATTCTTCCCTGGTTCATTATAATGTTCCACGTGCCACTGGCTACAACACAAGCCAAACATCCTCCATGCTTAACACTTCGAGTGGTTTTCTCTTCATTTAAATCTGCACCCATTTCCCCCTCATAACACACATTTGCTCACTGCATCCAAAAGATTCTATTTTAACTGTTTCCAAATGCACATATTGTACTTAATACTCCTGAAATTTTGGACACAAGAAAGGTTTTGCTCTGATGGTTTTATTTTCTCTGCACAGCAAAACAGTGCACTATCACTATCAGTTTTTGCAGGCTTGCCTTTCTAATAATCCTAATTATGTACAGTTCTCTCAGTATATTTTAACTATTCAAATATTCAGCTATATTTATCAATGAAAATGATAGTTGCAAGGAACTGCAAGCTAAAACCGTTCACTAGAATATTAATTATTTTAGAGCATATACTGTGTGCCCCAATACTGAAAGTCCTATGCAATACGATCAACAATATTTATATTCGATATCATCTAAAACACAATTGGAAAGGGAGGATATCCAGCAATTGTCAGTCTCATGCAGAGCTGTGCACAATAAATGCACAATAACTGTGCACAATAAATGCAATTACTCGAAACAACAGCCAGCTACAGATCCCACACACGCAGAATACAAACTACGTACTGTTTATATAGCAACGATTAATGAAGAAGCCTTTTCATTTCTCCAACATATGATATGGATAATACCGATGCTGTACAAAAAGGAGCACTGGCAACCTTTAAAACGTTCAGCATCAACAACGTATTGATATTCTGTATTTTTCAACATTTTACGAAGAAAGATGTCACCACAAGGGTCCCCTTTCAAACACTGATGAGTAGGCCAAACTTTGTTCTGCAGCACCAGAAACAGACAGCAGGTGGGGATGTGGAGCCAATTTGTATGACACAGCCATGCAAACGCTGCATGATAATCCACTGCCTAGTACAGCTCAATTTTAGTAGGTCACAGAAGCCATACTGACATACACACACGCATGGTGTAAAACTGCATTCTTAGAGGACCACAGCAGTGCAGGGTTTAGTGTTCTCCAGCATTACCTGATTACCAAGCCCTTCATGAGCTGAATCAGGTGTGCTGCAGCAGAGGAAACACTAATTGCTGCAGAATGTTTGGCACCACCACTTTGGATCTACACAGACTGGTTCCTATTGCCTACAGACAGGCCCACTGCAGGCAGTATAATCAGGCTTGTTTTTTGCGGCACAGGTTTTAACACTTTCAGCATTCAAATCAGCGCCATCAGCCGTAAATGTGTAAAGGCGTTTAAAAACAGGTTGTGTCAAAGCTGCAAAAAATATGCCCTATAACTATAACATTTAAGACCACATTTAAATGACATACAGAGAAAACGCTATTCAGAAGTACTGAGAAAATGTAAGTGTCAAAAATGCCTCAAAGCCTCAAGCTGAATATAAAGAAGTAGTGCAGAATGTGATTTCATGGTTAGGGAGTAAATAAAAACCTTTCTGAAATGACTGTCTTTTGTCTTCCATGCGCTTGTACGTGTGACAAAATTAGAGCAGAGAGATGACAGTCTGCGTGTATACCAGCCATTAGAAAATACACCTGTGTGTAAAAACACTCACCAGCCCTGCAGTGAGAGAGGGTGCTGACTGGCCTAAAGAATGGCTCCTCATGCGCACAAGGTTATTCGGTTCTCCCGCTTGCTGCTGCCAGGCCAGCTGACTCACTCCACTGTGCATGCTGCTGGACAGCGGCAAGAGCTGCTTCCCTAAGACAGGTGCACACAAAAATCAGTGTGAGATCAGATAATACACCAAAGGGTATTACAGTTTTGTGCTGTAGGAGAGAGACAGGACTCTCAGTTCACTTCTCTGAGACTGAGGTTCAGCAAGATGAAGTGTGTGCACGCACGGACATGGATGGGTAAAATGCGATGGCTAAATTATTTTGTGCTGCTGTATAATGGCTATAAAGTGTGATCGTAATCTTAATAAATAAGGGACTCTATATGCATTCTAGGCATTTAGTGGATACTGACAGCACTTATAGAATGCGTTTTGCTAAAAAGGAAGCAAAAAAAGTGTTGTTTAGCTGGAATGAGGATTTAGTGCAGCAACACAAATGAAACATTTAACAACAACATACCCAAGTAATATAAAGATATGTATTGTGAAAATATCTGGAAGTTTCATGATTCTGCCAAATACCTGCTTTAAATAAGAATGCACTGGCACATATATGGCAGAGGTATATTTTCTCCAAATGCCAACACCCTTCACTCCTGCACTCTTCTTATAACTGGGTTAAATTAAACCCAGAACAAGACGGCACCTAGTTACATGTGGCTTGAAATTTGCACCTAGAAAGGCATCAAACCTACAGTCCTCAACAGACAAATTACCTATTAACTCAGCGCACCTCACATTCTTACATCTTTCAACTGGAGAAACAAAACATGTGTGAAGAGTCTTACATGTGAGAGGATCAATAAACCATGCTTAAAGTTTAGCTCTATTTAAATTGTTCACATTCTGTGTAGCTTTTCTGCTCTTTGTAGTGGACGCGCTGTTGAAAATACCAGGTTTTCAATAGGCATTATTACTGCAATGAGTAAAAGCTTGACACTGTGGTCAGTGAACCATTTTTATGTGGATCTGGATCACTGTACTGGGCCCACCCAGTCCCAGTGTCCTGGCAGGCAGACAGATTTTTTTATCTAAAATCTAGTCCATAATGACAAGGAATCAAGGGCATTTGGAAGCATCATGCAGGCTTCACAGCATCAGTTCCACCACTGGGTTCATTTTTGACCTTGAGATTTGATTTTTATTACTGTATTGATCTTTGAAACTGTAAGATTAAAGTGATGCAGTTTGCTGTGCCGCAATTGAGTACTCTTAAATCATACGTACATCATAAACACTGGAGGCAATGAAAGGTCTTGCACACTACAGCTCTGATCAATTGATCAAAAGGTTTTATAAAGTTGGAGCAGATTCAAGGTAATGGTCTCAATGTAAGATAATCTACAGTTTGAGTTATTGTTTTAGTGATGCAGGGAGGGTAGGAGTGTCTGTCTGTGTGTGCACAGGCCTTACCAGTGAGGCCACTGGCCATGCTGCTGCGGCGGGCTCTACCGTCATCCTGGCTGAGCTGGCGCTGCAATTTGGTCTTTCCTGCAGCGGGGGACAGGTCAGGGTTACTCAGCTTCCGAAAGAGCAGGGGAGGGTGTATCACAGCCTCCTTCTACAGAGAGCGAGAGAGAAACAAAATAACAGGTTACTGATACGCAGATAGATACCTAAATAACAGGGGGACCAAATATTAACCGCCACAGTTGTTAGCATGTAATGTATTCTGTATATTTAATACTTAACCCATCAGAGCACCCTGGAATTCTTATACATGAAACATCTGTGCAAAACACAGTTCACAAATTACAGTTCACAGTAAACTCAAATACTGGAGGTACAAAATAGGGTACAAAACATATATTTTCATATGTGGTCCTTGATGAGACGCATATCCGAACTGTGGGAACGTGACATAATTGTGAACAGTTGGATCGTATTTCACAAATAACACTGTGGGTGATGGAGGCCAAAGCCCCTATAGGAAAGTCCGTTCACTCAGCAGCCATCTTTGCAATGCTGTCAGGTAGTTTTTTCCCCCCAGTCACACAAGACAGAGCTCCCATTTCTATGAAATTACTCAAGGTCAAATGACTGTTTCACTAATTAAGATTTTAAATTACTAATAAAATTTGTCAAAAACTTTCTGAAATCTCAATAATGCACAAAAACTTTTTGGGTTGCACAGCTCTTCACTTCACCCTCCTCCACTCGCGGTGTAACCAGCAAGCTACCCAGCTAGCTAAACGGACTGTTCAACAGCCATAAGCTGTTTAGCTGTAAACATACACCAGTAGGGGCCGATTCATTCACAATGTACACAGATACAGGTCACAGACATTTATGAATGTGAACCATTACGATCTAATAACAATCCGATCTGAGCAAAAAAAAAAAAAAATTGATCCATTGCATTGCAATGAGTAGTCTGCACATTAGATGCGCCACATCCAAAAATGATTGTTAATTATTATTGTTAATGAAGGCACACATGCTGGCGCTCATAGACTCCAAGCACTATTCAATTCCTCAGCATGCCGCAGCACGGTCCACAGGATTTTTTTCATTATTACATTCAATCAAAACTAAAACAATAGATTCTCTAGAGATGTGTAATATATGACTAGAAATTCAATAAGAAATATAAGAGGAAATAAAATGCAAGAATTCCAGAAGAATTTTTTCTACAAGAAACTGATCAACAAAGTGAGGAAATGCCTAGAACTACATGCCACTTGAGCACATTTTGTTATTGTGATATCAATAAGCTTTTCTAAGCATATTGAGGATACTGTTAGTGCTTAATAAACAATGATCAGCTGCAGGTTTCATTACAAACTGTATGTTTAGACTGGTTAAATTAGACAAAGTGCAGTAGATGTTGCATAAAAATGATTCTATTTAGTACAGAATCAGTACAGAGTATCTGAATAGTAGTTTGAGAATCTGCTGCTACTGATGTTTTTAGTCTGTGATTTATATGTATTGTGATAAATATTGTGTATTGTGAAAAAAAAAAGTGTTTAAATATTGCCATATAGTATTTTTTCCATATCGCCTAGCCCTGAATGCCACTAGTCACAGACTGTTTTAAGACAACCAGAAACCATCTTGATCTTGAGTTCAAAGTCCGTATTAACTTGGACAGGAGCTTGCATATCCAATGTTCATTGGGGCCATCATATTGGTGCTTCATTCTGCACTGCGGGTTTGGCGGCGACAGCCTTTACACTCAGAGTTATCATTTGTTTAAACAAGACGCAGCTACCATGACCCCATCACCGCACTTCCGTGTTAAACAAGGACAAACAATATGACTTCTGTAGCCATTCAAAAAGCTCCACAGCACCATTTATGCCAACAATGGTACTGCAGTCAAGTGGTAGAAATGTTCTGGGCTTCATTACATCTGCATAATGGTTTAGGTTTCCAGTGAGATTCAGTGTTTTCACCACAAGGTTAGGAAATTGACTACTTACATCCTCTCTGTGGAGGCAGAAGATTCCAGAACATCTGGACAGCCTGCATGTGTCAGACGCAAAGCGCTCCTAAAACTGCTCCATTGCACACAAGCTCTCCAAGAACATTTCCGCTGCGGAGCCACAACGCAAACAAACCCCAGCCTCCTCACCTTACGCATGCTTCAAATATTAGCTTCTTCCTTTGCTCAGTTTAAATATGACTCATCTCTCGGACAGAGATACGCAATCTGCCAAATATTCTGACCATTAACCAAGTTACCAGATCCAGAAGGCATAGTCTTTTAGAAATAAAAATACACCATGTCCAAAAGTTTGTGGACACTCTCGGCACTGGTTTTCAATGGTCTAATCTCCATAGAAAGCACTGCCAGTGGATTCTGAATAGCTCTGGAGAAGCTGCATGCAAGCCTGAGGATTCCATGTCCAATACAAAGCGTCAGCAAGAGTACTATAAAGCCCCTAGCATTGGGTTGCAAAGTAGTGGAAGCATGTTTTCTGGAATAATTGAGCTCCGTCCAATACTTCTGTGACGAGGTATTTGTCACCCAGAGTTAATTATCTATCGTCAGTACATTATCCCACTACAGCTTCTGTGGCTAAATGCAATCAAATCCTCATAGCAAAATCTAGTGGAAAAGAATAGTATAGTCTGTTACAGCAAAGAGTGAACAAGGTTTTTTTAACACTGTAGATTCTGGAAGAGACACTGGATGAGCAAATGTCTGTAATGCTTGGTCACATAGTGTACTTTGTTGGAGCAAAAAAGACAATAAAAAAAAAAAAAAAAAAAAAAGCAATTTAAGGGGGGAAAAACTAACTAGATGTATCCATCAGGTTCTATTCTTGTACTGTAAGAGAAACAAGTAGTACTAAAAGAAATGTACTATAATCAAGTAATTATTGAGGTCCTGATTCCCCCATCGTTCAGACCACATATTCTATTAGGTGAGCTTTAAAGCTCAGCCCAAGCCTGACAAGCTAACCAAAGCGTTTTGCGCCGCAGGAGAACACCAGTCTGAGATCTGGAATTGTGACATTAGCTACAAGGCCTGAGGATAGGTGCTGTGGCTAATCAGCTCAGGATCAGGCACACGTGGGGGCTGCATGTGAAAGCCATTGGTTTTAGACTTTGACATGAGGTCATTGAGGAAGGGGGCGTTCAAGGACAGCCCCACCTGCTACTTGTGGATATATTAGGAGTAAAAAACAGATACTTCAAAAGGGTAGATTAGGACGTTTTCACACTCTTTGTGACCAAGTGGTTCTCGAGCCCAGGAGCAGTTCAAAGCACTGATCTCTGGTCCTCTTAAAATCTGTGGACAGGGCTTCGCTTAGTGAACTCGGTGCGGTCCACTGCAGTTGTGGAAGGTATCCGCTCCCAGTGCAAGGTTGCGTGTTTGGTTGCTTTTTTTTTCCACATGACTGCTTCAGCTTATCACATGCATGGCTAAAAACCTTCTCCTACAAGAGAAATGGATAAACCTAGGCCCTACTATATAGCAAAAAGGCACACAGAAATATGATGTTCAAAACTGTACAATCAATCCAAGGTTTAAATGGAATTTTTGTGTAAAAATAGGGATGCACCGATACCACATTTTCCTTTCCGACACCAAGACCAGATTTTGAAGCATCTGCCAAAACAGAGTACAGATACAAACTCTGACTTAAATATTTGATAGATGGCTATACATCCTGATACTCCTTAAAAAGAACAGCATGTACTGGTTAAGTAATACGCAGTAAGCAAGTAGGAACACAATCACAATCTTGCTAAGCTCGACCAGACATTATTTTCACATGGAGAGAAAAAGTGCCAAAAGTTCCATTAAATGTCTATTTAATAGTAATAACAATTTATGACTGGCTGTTAATGGTTGCTTAAACAATTTTACAACACTATGTAAAAGCAAACCAGTGAGGAGTCCCTACCCCACAATGCACTCGGATACAGCCCGGAGTACAGATTTGTGTAATTAGTATGAAAACGCTATGAAAACGCTCTTCAAACAGTGCATTAGACTAACTGTAAATACAAGGACTAAAAATGTATAATCATCTGTACAGTCACCAGCCCAAAGTGGGTCTTCAGTTTACGTGAGCAAAACGACAGCACTGTGACCACATGAGCTACAAAAGAAGAAAATAGTGAGCACCTCAGACATGCTACTACCTTGTTGCCCAAGTTCAGGATGATTACAAAATCATGGCTTTAGTGCAATCACAAGTTGGGGATAAGAAAATAAATACCTAAGGATGACTGACTGCCTCATCCAAATGTTCGGAGACCTTAATGACAATCTAGTGAAAGCTTCTTATGGCCAGCTCACGTTCCTCACTTGTGGCAAGGCTTTTCTCTTAGCCAGATGTTTTTCCATGGCGGTTTCATCTCATCACTCATGCCTGCCAGTGATGTTCCCTCTTTCTCCTCAAAGCTCACTCATCTAGATTTACCCTGCACTGATCCAAATACTCAGACTGTACAGATGCAGGCTCAGAAGTTGCAACCAGACTGTATAATGACAGTCATTTATATTGGGATAATCAACAATCAGAAATGTACAGTTCCTGAGGTATATACCAAGTTTCAACAACCTTTTAGAAGTGGTTGATTCCAAAAGGCAAAGTAGCTTTCATCCTGAGAGGCAGGTCAGAGAACATTACAAAAGCCCTACGCGGTGAAGCATTACCAGGTCTTGATCAACTGATCATACTAAAAAACGATCAGTAATTAGTATCTGCTTCAAAACCCCTGATCTCTTCATCTCCAAGTAGGAGTGAGAAAACGATTTCACAGACAGTAAAAAAAATAATAATAATAATAAAAAAAAGATGCAGCACTTTTCTTCACAAATCAGTAAGTTTAATGAGCTTTAGGTCACAAGCCCCTTTTGGAAGTATTCTTCTTCTTGGCATGTAAACTCTTTCTTTCTCTGTTTAATCGTGTTTTACCTTTTGACACAAGCACTAAAACCAACACTTTGTAAATTTTCTGTACAGTTTGTTCAGCACGGTCATTTTAATTTCTTCTGACTGTCCTTCAAGTTTAAAGTAGCGGTTCGGTCGGCTGACCATGACGTCACGTGTAAGGAATTTATTAATCTAATAGAAACACAGAGGACAGTTGTGTTTGGTGGATCAGTACACTGGATGGACTGACCTTTTGTGCGTGTGGGTCAGTTCAGAAGCCTGAACTGTTCCGACTAACACCTGATATCTGTCACACGACTATCTGAACGACAAAACAAAACCAGTTAATTAATTATATTTCTCACTAGTTTAAGCACAACCATGAAGCCCTTTTCCCACTTTCTATACTGAATCTAAAAGATGGCAAATTCATATTGATAGTCATACACACCATATGGACAAATGTATTAGGATACCTGGTCAAATCATCCTGTTGAATGAGTTCACTCTGAGTTTAGCCAGCTTTTACTAGAGCAACTGTCTCTTCTGTCAAGGGGAGGTTTTCAGCTACATTTTGGAGCACTGCCGTGGGGAGTTGACTGCATTCTGCAACAAGAGCCTTAGTGAGGTCAGTATGTTGAATGATCACCACCCATCCAAGTATTGGATGGAGCACACACTCCAAAGTATAGTACTGAAGTAAAATATCTGACTATATGACTTCTGCAAGTAAACCTAAGCAATGAAAGAAACCCTTGACAGTCCAGTTAGGGCCTGCTAATAATGGAATTACAGACTACGGTAAAGAAAGACAGTATGCAGTGTGTTTTTCCAGCTACTGTTAGGACATGTATACTCCACATAGTTTAGTGCTCAGCTTCACGTGCCATTTGAGTTCCTGAATATTCTTGTTGATGTTGTTCAACGCTAATCATGAAGTTACACACTCACAAATACACATGCCCACATATGAAGCGAAAGGAGTACACAGTCAAGTTGGTGTTTAGCCAATTGTTTAGTTGGCCAACTACTATTCAATTATTCAAGCCCAGAGTGAGAGCGAGAGAGCGAGTGAGAGCTGGAACAGCACGGTACCGGTAACACTAACAAAGCAGCAACAGTGCCAGGATCAAGAGCTAGCAGGTAAAGCCACAGGCCCTGCAGATGTTTAAACAACCACACTGAGGTCATCTATCCATCAGTTCTGTTTGCATAGATTCCAATGATTCACACTGTATTCACAGTGGTAGACAGCAAAAGAGAGCCTGAGAACTGACCACCATGAAAAGATGTGTACTTGGGGGGGAAAACACTTGTCAGACAGTGTATACATGCAGTATCTATGAAGTGTATACATCTCATCTTTACGCATACAAAATACACAGCAACTTTGCACAGTCACTACTAGCCCTAGCCTGCTTTCCTCATGTAAAAATGTCCATCAAGTACCAAAAACACACCAGCTAAAACTCATGTAAAGACTCATTACGTAGACTACAGTTACCATCACAATACTCAAACCACTACAGTACAATATCATGCAAATCCAACAACTTTAAGCTTAAGATTGCATGTGAATTACCGTATTACCCGAATAGCACCTACCATGTTTTCTCTGTGCAACAGTATGAATTGAACAGTAATATACAGTATGTATATGTATGTATACATACATACATATACATATATACACACACACACACACACACATATATATATATATATATGTGTGTATATAATATATATATACACATACACACACACAGGATTTTAATTAATTAATTTACAGTCAGTAAACACACCACCACTACAACATTTTGGATCTGCCCTTCACTGTCACCCATGAACACAAAGTATGCCTATAAAAACTAAAGATTTATCATTCTTCTTTGTATCGCACATTCTTCTTTGTATCGCAGCAGTGTTTGGCCACAGCAGACATCAAACTGTGTCTGAGAGGCATGGTGGTGTTCACATGTCACACTGATATGTGGTTTTGACCACTACAACATTATTGCAACATCACGTTTTGCAATACTGTATCAATTCCCAGTGTTGACTTAATAATTTGCATGCATATTGGTGTCAATATATAATCCTGCTAACAGTATCACAACATACCACAATACATTAAATTGTAACCCCTATACCTAAAAACACTGCCCTACTCGAGAGGAGTTTTTCCACAGTTTTTTCCTCAGGCCTAATACAAATGTGCTGATGTCAGTGCTAAAGCTCATCCTTGAAATGAGCAGTTTTCAGGTAATTGTACTGGGTCTTATGCAGGTAGATGTCTGCGTCAGTCTTACCAGAGGTTTCTATCTTGGCTTGCATGACCACGTCTCTTCAAATAATACCAGTAAACTCCTGTGTAAAAGTGTGCAAGCTTTTTTTTTTTTTTTGGAACAATAAAACAATAAGGTACACATAAAACAGGTCTTTAAGACATTTCTTAAAAACAGACAACCTTATGTTCAGTGGAAGATCATTCTAAAAGTTTCTGAAGTAACGCTACAGACCACTTTCCATGCTGCTTGGAACAATCTGTGTATCCAGGACTCCATAGTAGGAAACACTGTGGTTGGTCATTGTGAGCAGTAGGACAATTTCAGACACAGTCTCATTTAGTTAACACATTAAGATATTGAAAAAGACCAACTCCTCATTGTAAAGTCATCAGCCATGCTGTAAAAGAACTCAAATGACGACTTCTGTGGGAGCAGCAAAGCCTCAGAGAATCAGCCTGACTCTGTATTTACAGCTTGAGCTCTGCTCAGCAGCACTGCTGCCAAATTACCTCCAGCCTAAAGGAATAGAACGAGATCCGCAGCAGCATCAGCTGCAGTACACTGCAGTGTACGCCTCATTTAAGCAGTCAGATCCTTATGGACTACATACACCCCCACCCATGCGGTGCACATGCACACAGACTGACTGACTGACAGACAGACAGACCTGCTGTGGCAGCTTGTCAAGATTTGGTCCAAGACGAGACGGAACACTGCTTGCACAAGCAGGTCAGGCGTGCTAGACTGCACGAGTTCAAAGTGCACACACAGTTTACTACAGAGAAGTAAACACTGTGAAGCCATAAAGAAATATGTAGTGGAGAGGTGAAGTTAAGAGGATCATGCATTACAGACCAGGACACCCACAGAGTAAGACACCAGTGTCTAGTAAGTGCTTCCTATGAGCATTTTTCTATGACTCCTACTCAGAGATTACTATGCACATTGCTGAACACACATTAAAACCACAGACAGGTGAAGTGAATAAGAACGATCTCGTTACCTGTCAAGGGGTGGGATTTATTAGGCAACAAGTGAACAGTCAGTTCTTAAAGTCAACCAGTGACAGGTCAGATGACTTCACTTGTTTTCTATAATACAGAAGGTACCGAAACTACAGCAGCAGTCATAGATACACAAGACTGTGATTTCTCAAGAGCCGACAAGGGCAGCTTAATAAGCCTTCATATAGGTCACCATAACATGAAGCAAGAATGTCATAATGTGGAATGGGATCGCTAAAGGCAAGTGAACCAACAGGTCCCTTTTGACTCATGACTTGTAAGGGGAAAATAAAATCGTGTATGGAAACACTTTGCATTTGAGTCGGGACAAAAACCAGTATGCAAAATTAAGTCACTGAGCATCCAGGAAACACCTCAAACTTATTGACACATCTCAAAGACAGACACCCAGATCTGTACACAGGAATTAGGGTGAGATTTGTCGAAATGTGAATCTGAAATGTTACCATTATTGATTGTGAATTGCATTCTCAAAGGCAAATGTTAGCTTGTTTAAGCTACCGCTGCAATAGCTCAACTAGTGATGCAGCAGAAGAAAAAAAAATCATAAAACAAAAATAACTAAAGTAGTAATTATCATATTTTTAAAAAGGTCGGTAAACATTTATTCTCCACTGCATCCCTGTCCATAATGCTGAGCTATCAGCATGATGGGTGTGCAGGCTGATCAGACCTACTTATACCTGGAAGAACCGAGCTCCAGTCATCTGACCGCAGTGAATACCAGCTCATGTTGGTTCCACCTACTTATAGTGCGAGTCGGCAGATCAAAAGATCGCAGAGTCTTTATACAAGCTGTTACTAACATATAATGATCACTAAATGGTGACTTACGGTTATACGCTAATGATACTAGAAATCAGTGATCCTCTTTTTCTAATCAACATGTTTTACCTGCTGTGCTATAACTGGTTGAGTAGGTTTCAGTATTGTTTGTTTTAAATACTTGAAGGCTACATGACACTGGTTTTGTAATATTTTTGTATTGTTATTTATTATACTTAGGCCTCATCTCTGGAATGGGAACTTTGAAGGAATAAATTGTCATTTTACTTTACATTTTATTCCATGTTTCCCTCAGCGCTACAACGCATTAACATAAAAAAATACAAGGCCATCAGTCTTGACTGATCAGCTCAGTGTTTTAACTTGCTGATCTACAACTGTGAAGGAACTCTCAGTAGAACACTATCCGTCTAGCACCATAAGGAACGGTTCCAGAACGTTTCCAAAGAAGGAATTTTATGCAATCATGTGTTACAGGGAGTAACACGATTCTGCCAGTTTCCCCGAATGAACCTCAGCACTCATGTTTCTCAGCCAAAAAAACAAAAAAGGTGTGCAAAATGACCAGTCCTGAACTTTCCAGGAGCAAAACTAAAGAAGTTGCAAAACTGGAACAAGGTTCTGAAAATGTGCTCACCAAGAAGACTCAATGTGGCTTTTGTTCTTTGGTGATTAAATAGGGAACTCCTCACAAACCAGAGTTTATTTTTTAAAAACAGGAAATTTAAAATGGCCAATAAGAAGTATCAGCAAAACAGAGGAGTGAAGAAATAGTAATGACTCAAAGCTGGGAGGTCAATCACTAAGAGTATTTAATAAATAAATAAAAAGAAATATTAATTCCATCCGTAATGCCTGGTGCCCCTCGCCACAACTGTAGATGTAGAGCCTGTAAAATGTAGAGCCTGTAGCCTAACTGGACACTTGAAGACCAGATCAGCAAATTATCGACAAATTCAAAAAATGTTAATATTAATATAATAACGAAACAAACACCACCACCACAGCAGCACGCCCAAGAGTCTGCTTGGCCAGACAGTCAGCTCTATCTTAATTTTACCACCACAAAATCTAACACAGCAATAAACGACAGCTTCCTCCTAGGACAACAGCTTCCTCCCTGCTTTCTCCTAGAACCTTTTTATTTACAGTTTGCTGTCAAGCCTTAGTAAGGCACAAACAGTGACAGTGGCAAAGCTGACAAAATAAAAATAGCATAGTAATATGTACAAAAATATGTGTACTAATATGCACTAAAAAAGCTAAGTTGGAGAATAAAAGCATATGATTTATAATGTATGATTTTGAAAAAAAAGTTAATATTTTGTTGAGCATGTCATGAGTCTCCATATCATTGTAAATTCAATATATACAATAAATATGTTTGTAATTTCAATGTAATTTATATGGGATTAATTCTACAGAAATTGTATTTCTTCTTTTACCTCATCATCCATAACCAGGGACCGTGTGACTGGGGTCACTATGGGTTTCACCCACTCTAGCCTTCTGTAATCTGTCTTTCGCAGCTGTGGGAAGGAGAGAGCAGCAGCACTAAGCCCCAAGTCCAGGCCCACCCAGCCCCAAGGCCCAACCTCCAAGGCCTGCAGGGGGAGATAAGGCCTCAATAAAGAGAGACAAAAGTGTAACAATTAATCTTATAGAACAAATGTGCATCTCAAAACTAAAAGGTGATTAGTTAATGAACTAATCACACTCACTGGAAATCACAGCAGTGTACAAGGCTGTGGAGGAGGAATGAGTTCTTAATACAATGTTAATTTACTCGAAATGGAAATCTGCATATTGTCACACAAAATGCTGTATCTCCAACTTTGTTGTTTTTCCACTTTTTGACAGTATGTTAATTTTGCAGTTCTTTACCCTGCATCAAAATTTCAGGATGAATGGACCAATAGAAATGCTTCATAATGTTCTTAAAAAGTACCGTGTGGAAAGGTCTCAGCATGTGCTGCAACTACTCAGTATAAGCTTTCGCTGCAGTATATGTTTCCACTCACAATCCAAAAAAACACTCTGGAGAGAGGATGTTCTCATCTTCACTCTCTCTAATCCTACAGTCAGGTTACAGGGTCAAAGTGATCAGAGTTTCAGTCAGAAGTCTGTCCTCTCAGATTGCGTATCAGGAAAAGTGTTTAACATAGTACTGCAAGTCATCAGTAACGTCAGGACAAAAGAACAGTGAAAGTAGTGTGAATATTGGGTCCCATCACCAAGACATTCACCAAGAGTCTGAATCCTTGCAGGAACTCATGACCTCAGGACCCAGATTGTTGGCAAAAGTCCCACTCAACCTAAAGTAGCAAAAAACATCCAAAACATGGTCTTGCTTCACTGAATACTACTGAATGTCTAAAGACCTACACTGTTAAATGTTGTGTTTTTTATTTTAAGATCTTTTCATTTTAAAACCAATTTTATTACAATTCACGGCCTGCTCTAGATTTCCAGATGTTTCTTGATGTTCACACTGACCCCGTTCTTCTGATAGTGCCTACATCATTAGCACAGAGTGCTGCAGGAATTAACAAATATTCAGCCAGCTTTACAAATAACCTCACTTTTACTTACAGTTTTATTTTGTTACCCTCTAAAATGACAGCTAATTACATCACTATTTGTATTAGCTGTTGCTATGATGACACTGTGCAGCTCTGCAAGATTTGTGAAAACACTTTTGTGTGAACACAAGATAATCATGGACGGCCGTGAGACCTCAGTGATGGCAAATAAAACTTGCAAAGCTAAACAAACAGTCTTGAAAGCTAGAGCACATTTAACAGAAAGCATATTTTCTATGATGCATCACATCTTTGCAATATACAGCGGCACGTTTAAGCACTGTGACGTCAGTGTGGTTCAATGCAACGGTACACCCTTAATAATCAAGCTAACGTTAATATATTGGCATGTTTATTAATGTCTCTTCCAAAATTTTTGATTAGCTACAACAGCAGCAGCTCAGTTCTGCAGCATATCGTTTTAAACTGAAAACTCAACATTACATATATATATATAAATATAAACAAATGATCTGATTTAGGGCAGTAAGTACTTTTGTCAAAGCGCATTTAGCTGCCCTGGGGATGGTTCTACAATGTTCCTCACAAAAAGAGCTATTTGGATTATTAATTTAGTTCTTAGCCTGGTTAACAGGCTTCTCAGCAAAAACGCTGCTGTAGATGGTTAAAAAGGGGGGCTCAACATAACACCAAATAGGGTATCACTATTGTGAAATGCAATTTAAATTGCAATTTAACACATTCACCGATTGGTTGGTACTGTGTTTGGGGGGTTTTCGGACATGAAAATAAATAAAAATAATCACTAAAATGTGAAAGTCTTATGTGTGAACAGAGAGTAATAGAAAGGGTAGCAAACCATTAATCTTTTTAACAGGTAAATAGCGCAGCTAGCAGCATAATAATTGAAATTCCAAGCATTTCTTTTTTGCGATGCAATGTGACCCCTAAGAGTTCATTCCCACTAGAAAGAACTTACTCAACAGGCTACATCCCCCCACAGTGCCCTTTCACTAAGCTAATTAAAAGGCAAAGTTCAGAGGCAGCTCTGAGCCGAGGGCACTGAATCACTGTCCACTGTGACAAATGGATTCATTAAAACGCATCCCTACTTCTTGACCAAAAAAAAAAAAAAAAAAAAAAAAAAAAGGCAAGAAGACCTGCTGGGCTTGGCCATTTCTGTTGCAATAATAAAAACACAAGATTAACATTTTTCTACTCCATTCTTTGTAGTGCTCAAATAAACCTTTTAGGCTTTTCTTCATTTGTACATTTATCTTCCCATACAGGCCTCAAGTACATGAAGTATCCAAAACACAAAATTCTTCCAGCAGCTTCCTTCAGACAGACTCTTGAGAGGAAAATGGAACAACTCTGGCCACATTATTTTTAATAGCCACAGACAAACATAACAGAATATGTGGCCGTTAGTACAATTCTTCCTTTTCATAAGCGCTAGCATGACCGATCAGTCTACTCTGTAAAGGATTCTGTTTCCCATCCATCAGAATCTTTGACAAAAGCAATGGCGTCCTTTTCATTAACCTCCTCGATGTTGGAAGGCTACTTCTACCTACTCATCAGCTGGAGAAGGAGTGAAGAATGATGTGACTCCACTCAGACACTAGAACAGCCAGCTGAACCCCAGCCACAATGAGGGAGAGATTAGCATTTAGAACTGTCTTTACTGGGAATATAAAGGCGTGGAAATTGGTTTAATGGCCTTCATGCTGCTGTGTGCTGAGATAAGGTTCATTTAGGCACTGAAATGCTGAAGTAAAACGAAGGAGCTTCTCAGGTAGTAAAGAATAGACTTGGAAGCTAGTTAATTGGAATGCAGGGAAGTTTTTGTCTGCTCAAAAAAAAAAAAAGATTAACATTAAAATTAAGGCATTCCCTTCAGCAACACACATCAAAATAAAGCGTTCAACAAAATTTTATACACATGAGGGTTTATTGCAGTGGTAACTGGAGTCCCTGTAGCAACGATGATAGCATTAAATGAAACAGACAAAAGCAAACTGCTCCACCCCTCATTCCAAACTCACCCATTGCTAGTCGGACTATTCTGGTTTTGAAGAAATGAGCAGCTTCTCAAAACACTCGTACCACAAAGGATGTCATTCCAAACCATCCCCCACGGTAATGCTTTATTTTAAAAAGCAGAGCCATAAAATTGGATCCCCCACCCCTCATAATCTGATTACCATAAACTGCATAAATTAGTCTCTTTTCAAACATACTCCCTTAATTTACAACACTGCGACAACTGTAATACTTTCTTCTAAAACACACAATGGAACACTGCCATACTGTTCAAGTCCGTATGGCATTTATCCACTTCATAATTAGGAGGGAGCTGTTTGCATTTCTGTGTCTGAGACTATATATACTCTATAAAATGTTACTCCAGCCTCAGGGTGCTTGGCTAGTACTGAGACTCTGACATGTTGATTTTCTACAAAAACAATGTCACCGCTGAACATTGACAACAGCCCTTATAAAGATCAATAATATTTACTATAAATCACTCTGAGGCAGAGCATTACATTGCAGCTGTTCTTTTACAAGATTTCCAGGAGATTTTCTGAAGCATGAGCATGGTGTTCGCACCACTGTATTTTCAGTCCTAACAATGTTATTTATTACTGTATAAACTAGCCTGCTGCCTAAAACACCATCCTACTTAAAGTAAACCTAGGTCACCGGGAGTGCTTTTTGTAAAAGGAACACCTGAATAGCTAAGCGAGAAACAGATGATCTGATATCTAAAAGCCATGAAGTTAAAGATGATACATTTCTGTAATATTTTCAGTATAAAAGAAAAAGCACCCAAAAGAAAAGCTGCTCTCTAAATCGCACACTAAACATGATGTAAAAACACTGTGCACCACTACTAGACATGCATTCATCAGTGTAGTACATACAGTACATAAGCATGCATTTCGTGACACAGCAAAACAAACACAAACAGCATGGTGGAGAGGTGGACCTGGCCTGAGAAGACCGAAGGATGCTCCCCCTCACCACTTATACTTACAGCCATTCTAAAAAAGCTCAAACAGCTTAGTGATCTGGCTATGGAGATGTCTGAGGAGCCAATAAGCCTTCAAGTAATGACACATAAAATTAGAGATGTTTCAATAACATGTAATAAAATATTATTATATATGTGCTTAAAGTTTGTGCAGAAAATCTGGGACACTATTTTTGCACATCAGAATTCTGTATCACATATAAAAACGGTCCTATATCATACTATTTAACTGGCTTTCAGACAACTCTAATTTGTTTAGATATTTCTGTGCAATGCTGAGTTAAATATGTGGAAATGTACATGCATGGAAATTTAGCGTTTCAAAGCCAAGCGCAACAGGAGTTATTCTCACACTCAGAAACCAATTTACTACCAACAAAAAAATGAAACTGCTACAGTACAATGCAGAGGACAAGCCATTACATAAAAGTTCAAAGACTAAAAAGGTGTTACTTAGCCAAGTCCAGAGTGACTAATACCATTGAGAAGCTGGAGATAATTTATTACAATGACTGAAATGCTCTGTTTGCCAAGGAATACTGAGATCATTTTTGAAGAATCATCCTAGTCCTCCTCTGTAGTCTTAGCAAACGCTGACTTGTTTTGATCCAGATGTGTGCTAGTCTGCAGATGTTGAAATGAAAAGAAGCACATGGTGAAGCAATGAGGCAATAAGGTGGAAGGTTTCCCATCCTCAAACACAGTAAAGCAGTGTTCCACTACTTAGTGGTGATAGGACAGGGAAAAAAAAGGAGTGGGGAGCTAAAGCCACAGAGCCATGACTGTGAGGAGGGCTTAAAGAGTCACTGAGGAATGGAGACAGGATACAAGCATCAAGTAGTCCATGACAACATCTGGATATGACCCCAGATGTTGACTAAATACAATACAGCATTCGCTAAGCTGGGAGGGCAGTGGAGATTTGTAAGAGCAAAAGGAAAAAGCAAGAGACTGCAGATGGAAAGGGAAAGAGTGAGCGCACTACACCTTATCCGGGATGCGAACCAGTTCAAGTGGCTGCTTCAGTCAACCAAAGGTCAAGCACAATACTGCCAGTCAGTAAAAACATTTGATATGAATAAAATCTGAGGCAATGTGCAAGTGTACTAGACATGACAACTCATAAGCACTAAAGAAAAAAGGTAAGAAGTTCAGAAACTGACTCAATATAATTTCTGGTGCATAAACAGATTTACAGGTAGATTTAAAGATAACTGCTGTGTCAGTAATTAATTCAATAACTACGCAAATTCAAGTCATTAAAATCTTGCTTGGTTTACATGACTGCCACCTGTAATTTGAAGACACTTGGCTCTCATAGCTGTTATTACAGTGCCAAGAAATCATTATGTTCTACATCAATTTATAATAAAAACTATTATTAGCTTCATGTGTTGGTTGCACACAATGATAATTTATACTAGGCATGTGCTGCCTAGTTTTTGATGCTATCAATCCAGCATCCCGATAAGGTGAACATAGCAATGAATAACTATGATCCATCAATTCACATCCACCACTGTTCATAAAGGTTCACTCGACGCTCATTAAATATTCACCATGATATTTGACTGGACCTCAAGTAGCAGCTAGCCAGAACTTTGTTTTACATATAACAATATTGGCAGAATTTTTTAACTGTTCAAACAGCGTGATGTTTAAGTGGGATTTGGAATATTACACTGATTAGCCTAGTGTCAACCATATTGGTCATGCTTTGGTTCATGCCGCTCTGTTTACATCTCTCTCTCTTTCTCAGAGCAGCGAGGACAGTAACACGTGATCAGAGTGCCATACAGCACAGCTAGGCTAGGCGTGAAACAGACACAGCACCTTTTTTTTGGTTGTTGTTTTTTGTTGTTGTTAAATGCAGTGACAGTAATTTGAAGCGTTCATGATACCGTTACTGTATGTAATGTGGCGTTATGCTAGCTTAGTTCTCATTGGCTCATAATGAAATATTATAACTTTGGCTTTGGCAAATAATTACTACTCTTCAAAGATATTCTCTTCTGAACTCTCTGCTAAATGTAGATCCCTCCCTTTTTTCTAAAATCTAAAAACTTGTCGCCCCCTCCCCCCCCCCCCATAATGTTCATGAAAACTGCATAACCTCAGTCATATTTGTGGAAAATTGTCAGTCCGCATGATTATCTGTATCTCTCAGTGTATAAAGTGACGAATGTAGGATGAACCTAGGAGCAAGAAATGCCAATTCTCGTATAATACTGCTTTAAATGTCATTTTCAAAGATGCCTCAATCATTTGCACAGTACTGTATGCGTGCAATATGAAATACTTTAAAATATTTATATCTACTAACAAACATACTGACAGAGTAAAGACCTAACCTTTCCTGGAAAATCACTTACAATTAGAACAGCGCATTTTGCTGTTTTTACTACAATCTGCTCATTATCTGCATTCAGGCGAACGCAGAAATCAGCAAACGTTTGTAGATCTACACATCATTCACTTTGTCACTAGCTTATATGTCTTCCAGACAGAATTGATCGCTTACCAACACTTACCATTCTGCCCCTCACAGCACTATTTAATGAAAACCATCACGTTCAAATTCTTTACAGACATGTCAATGTCTTAAAAACGGCAAATGCATTCAATCATAACTATGTCCCTCTTACATAAAGTCAATGCAGTAATGAAGTTCTGCTTTAACAGAGGAATACGCTTCCTCCAAGGCTGCATGTGTTGTAGTATACCCCAGTCAGTGTTGAGTCAGCCCCGATCCGTCTTTCTGCACCATTAAATTCTGCCTTCAGACAACAGCAAACTCTTTAAAGAGTCAGCACTCATAATTACTCCAGCTCTAAACACTCACTCACATTCACACATACTTCCACATGGAGAGAATTCTAGCTGATTAGTTGTGGCACACAAACACACACTGCATATCAGCTCATCAATTTTTGGAGCAGTTTTTTTAACCTGCACTTTTAAAGAGTATATCCACTTTCTCAATATCAGGATGCACAGTGTTTGAGGAAAGATAAAGACCTAACTGTGCAAATATCCCAATCTACCAAACAAATCTTTTAAGTTTGATGTGCGATTCTCCACTTATTTTGAACTCACACAAAGTCTGTGTTGTGTTTGTACTTGTCAGCTTTGGTTCAATTAAAACGAACCCGGGTGCGACTGTATCTTTAGTGTGCTTAGTTTGAGTATGTGTGAACGTGGCCTTCTGAACTCACACCAAATAAGCTGACCAAGACTGCCTGAGCAAGTGGGTCTCGGCCCGTATCTGAACAAACTCTGGTCTGGTTCGTTTGGAGTATGAACAGGATACGAAGGCATCTAAAGAAACCAACGCCGAGGTCACTCCTACCCACTCGCTCCACCCACGTTATGCCATCCGCATCTGACCGCTTCACCATGGGAAAGTCTACATGCAGGCCAGTCCACATGTCTGAGCTTTAACTTCTTCTGTCTGAAGGTTTGCTTCAGACAGAAGAAGCAAACCAGGACTAAAATGTAACGGTCTGTTAAATGTAATGTTCTAACGGTCATGTAGAAATTTCTGACCATTATTTCTAACAGATCAGTTTTTATTGCACTGATCACGCTTCCTTAAGTGCAATGTAAACACTTACACCCCTTGTTAACAGGGTCTTAAGCAGTCCTGCAGATCAAAGCAAGGTTGGTTTACTCTTCGGCACGGAGTATGCGACAGGTTCAATGTAATGTGGATTAAGCAGTTGTGGGGCTGTAATCTACAGGCATTTATCATAATTACACACCGACAGAGCTTGAGGAGCTGCAGATTTACTCCGAACTGCTGGTGCATTTCATTATTGGCAGCTTCATCAGAGCTGCTGCTTCAAACAATGTGCACTCGGTCTAAGGTCTGAAATAAGCCAGAATAATAACACAGCTGCACATGATTAATGTTGTTGATTAGTCTCACTTTTATTCTCCCCCTAACTGAATAATGGATATTATTCTCACCAGGCACTGTAAACATTTTAAAGTCTATGTAGTTAATAATAAAAAAAAAACTAATATTTCAGGATTTTCATTGTTCATCTAAATTATATAATATAATTTATATAATAATAGTTTAGATATGTAAAAAAAAAATGGGCATCCTAAATGCTGCATAATCATTTGTAATTAGGATTTTCAAGGTTCATACGTTCATACGTTTCATTTTCCAAATTTCCAAGCTTCCCTGTTCTCTGATGAATATGGGCTGCTTTAAACAACAGTCTACACAATGCAGTGGAAGACTATTGTAATGCTGGGGAAAATGACTTTAGTGGTCTGTGCTCTGTAAAAATAAACAAAAACTAAAAAGGCAGCACTTAAAAGGTGATATAGCAAACATTTTAAACCATAATATAGGAAACAACTAATTTCTATGAGAATGGCTTCTCTGAGATGGAGAACGCTCAGAACTGCCAAATGCCTACAACATGACTGAACTGGTTCCTTCTCATTGATCTGACTCATATTGCAGGATGTATTCAGTGTTCAGTATTCATGTGCAGTAGAAAACTTTTTTTTTATCATTTTAGAGATTACAATTAATGTCTTTGGCAGCAAATTAACACGTCAAGTTTAGCATGTGGTCACTGTGTTGCTTTAAACAAAACTACAACATAAGCCAAACCTACCAGCATAGTGGGTCCCATAGCTATCATCAGTGAGCTACCTGAGACTGGAGGGGACAGACAGAGAGACCTTGAGCTCAGTAGGAAAACAAAGAAAGGCAGGATGTTTTTCAGTTTTGACAATCATACGGCAGGCGGCCAAGGGTTAGTCTCCAGTGTAGTCCTAACGTGATATGCTCCAAGGCGGAACAGTTGAAACTACAGGAGCTGCAAAACAGCAAACAGAGTGTGGTTTCTTTAGCTGAAATCACGGTGAGCGCCTTGGGGCTCCCAGGGCTCAGAACAGAACCCGTGAATGTCTCCAGTATAATAGCAAAACAGAGAACAGTGAGAAACACCAGAACTCCCACCCCTACCGTTCACTGTGTGACTAACTGCTGCAAGCAGAGAAAGGACCATGAGACTGATGTCTCAAAAGAGTCAGCAGCTTGAATTTCACTGCAAATCATACTCTCCAACACAAACACACATGAACACATCCTGCACACACGTCTGCCCATACATATAGGGCTCCTAAGGATTTCTAAAATGTTGCTATGGAATGAAGAAAAGAACAGTATTGAGATTATACTGATAAATATGCTGGAGCATTGCTGTGAGGATCTGATTGTATTCAGTGACAAGAGCATTTGTGAGGTCAGGATATTAGATGATCACCACTCCACCTCACCCCCAACTTCCCAACTCATCCCAGAAACATTGGATGAAGCTTCAATTTTCATTACAGAAAATTCCACTACTCCACAGCTTAATTCTGGGGGGGCGTCATACCACTCTAGCACGTCTGTCCATTTATATTGGCAGTGCTTCTCTACAGGGACTAGACGAGCCGCCCATGTGCATATGCACATATATGTCAGCAATGGATGCAACCTACAGCAGCTGAATGCATTTATAAGCAGGGATGTCAACAAACATCTGAGCATATAGTGTATTTTGTAGCCTTACATACAGACGGAGTAGAAAGCATAGGGATGTACCAATATGGGACAGAGAGAGATCAAATTTATTTTTTCAAATAAATATCTGCCAATCAGCAGATACACATTTCTAATGTACTGAACCGAGAGTAAACTCGTCTAGATTAGCACTACCAAGAAATGCAACATTTAACAAAGTAAAGGGTTACAAAATGCAGTAAAATGGGAAAGAAAATGCACAGCATCCCAAAGTCACCTAAACATGCTGTTCTTCTAGAGTTTAGTAAATATATCATCAAATGTGAGATATCTGCCATAACTGTATCGTCTGTTCACTGTAGATATTTATCGAAATTATTAGTGTTTGTAATGCAGTGTCAAACACTGCGAACATACGCACTTCATTTGGTGAATGAGTTATGCTGGAGGTAATTCCAGGATGATGTTATTGTAATGACCAAATGCTGGCTGTGCTCACATTTCATTCGGGCCCACAGGGACATTTGCTCAGACTGAACAGTTTTCTTAACAGGGCTTTTTAGTTTGCCAGTTCGAGCCAGTAGAGTTGCAAGTTATGAGCTCCACTTAACCTCTGTAGCTCAAGTCTGAACTAGATGAAAATCACTCACTCCCAGCAGTAAAATCCCAGTTAAATATTTAACTGTTCTTGTATGTCATGGTAGCAATGATGTTAATCAATAATCTAATGCTTCCTAATGAGGTAGCAGCATGGAACTTAGAGTCACACAAAGGTACTCGCCAAACTGAACATCATCATCTGATGTGTGGAAAAGCTATTGGTTAATAATGAACCAGAGATACAGGATATGAAACAGGACTAGGTTATTTCTATATTCCAAAGAAGGGCAACTGACTGTGGCTGTACTGAATCACTACAATGCAACGACAGTTCACAGGCCATAAGGGACGCAGCTTTCAGTTACGTCAACAGCATGCTTTTTTTCTTTTTTCTAAAGCCTCTTTAGCCGATTCATCTCTCAAATGACTCAAAATAAGCGCAAAACAGAAAACTGAAGAGATGAAAAGCTTATTTGTTATACAAGTCACTGCCCAGAAAAGCATTATTAAAACTGTGGTTAGATAACTGCAGTGGGCCAGGAACCCGTCAAACCTAAAGCTGCCTGTCCATCATCCTGTTCTACCAGCACATTTACAAGTCAAACACGTGACCAACCTGCCCAACTTGGAAATAAAGGTTTTGTTTAACACACTTCTTACTCAAAGTCTTTTTGCCAAGCTCATGAACTTTCACTAGAACTACAGCATTTCAATTTATCGCCTAAATAAAACCTGATACTGTGCTTGTGACGGTAATAAAAACCATAGAGAAATAAATCAGTGAACGCAAGACGCAATACAAGAACAAAGAAACAATGTCCAATACAAAGTGTCCCGATACTATAATGCTCAGGCAAACACAAAAGTATGGAAAAAAACAAAAGTCTGGAAATATATAATAATAATAATAATAAGAAGAAGAATTTAGAGTAAGTAAATAAAGTAATAAAATAAATAAAATAAAAACAATGGGCAGGTGCTATACAAAACATCTTGTAGCAAAGTGGCAAGGCATTACCCTTTCTTATAATTTAGCACCATAATATGGTGCACCAATAAGTGCACCAAGATTTTAATGATTCTGCTAGCTTGGTCTTAGTGCTAAGAGAAAAACTGGTCAATGTAAACACAAAGATACTTAAAACAAACTTCCTGTTCACTTTCTGGCCCAACATTTAATGAGTACAGAGATAAAATGAATATTCTGCAACATTTAGAGCAGTACACAACAATCAGACTACATCATCTATATAATAAAGAAATAAATAAATAATATCCAAAAAAATAAAAAAAGTTGTACTGAATTCTCTCAGATGATGGAGAAGCACACACCTGTGGTCAATCCAGAAAGAAATAAAAGCACAGGGAAGCTCCGGTAAAAGAGAGAATTATCCCATCTGTTCAATCCAGGAATCCATATTTTTTCATGGCTACATTCCCACAGTTCTGTCATCAATTTAAATGATCCATCTTTGCAGTGGTAAGTGTGAAAAACAGAATGGCAGTAAGCTTTTCTGAATACAACGTGGGTATGGACAGTACCTCTAACATGCTGAACAGCTGCATGAATTATAAAGAATGACTTTGTAGAAAGCTAAAAGTAAACAGTGTGTAAACAACATTACAAACAGGCCAACGGGGGGGGGGGGTGAAGTCACCGCAACAGCCTCTAGGCATTACTGCTTTCATTAAAAGGTGAAAATGTGCTACATTAATATTTCATGAAAGCACTGTAAGAGTATTTTACAGTGAAGACTAAGGTTCATTCTGTGCTTAGTGTGTTAAGTCTGTATTGCGTTCTCACTTAAAAGGAACAACCTAGGAGAAAGGATTTCTCGGCCCATGTATTGGGTGTATATCGGGGCCTGGACAGCAACGTTCTCAGATGTTCTGAAAAACCACATTTACAGACAACAGCAGGAGGATTTGTTTTAAACAAAGCAAACCTGCCAAGTGTGAACACATTCTTGTAAATCTTAATTACCATACACCACTCACTTCAGCTTTAATGCAACTTGATTAACAAGAAACAGACTTAGCTTAAGAAAAAGCTGTTTAGATGTCAAAATAGTTGAAATAAGTTGAAAGTCAACTCATTAGCATGTTTTATTTCATTTTATTTTCCAGCAGTTTGTTCTTAAACACTGTCTCGAACAATGACTCTGAAAGAAAAAATAAATCATTGTATTCATCCTTGTTCAAAGCTCTTACAACCTTTTTCAAATAGGGCACCAATGATTTCCATACACACCCTGTCTGTTCCAACTTGTTCACAAACCTCAGAACTAAAGCTAAACCCTGGGAGGAGTACTGCACACAGTAATGGTATATTTTTGCTAAATTGTCCACCCTTATGATACAGGAACAGGTGCTTATCAAAGCGTTCGAGGTGTGTTCACCTGCACCTTTGCAGTTGCTATTGAATGTCAACCACCTGCATTGGGCTCCGACCCTACAAACACACCTTGCTGCTGTCACTCCCTTTATGACCTCATCTGCAAACACACACGAGGTGAACAGCCACGGACCAGAAACAAACACACACACACACACACAAACACTGCGGGGTGTGTGCACACCCTTTACATCTCACCTAAAACTCATAAAGTCCACACAGCCACCAGACTGACAGTCCACAATGCAGTTCAACTCCCATCCATCAAGGTTAGGAAATGGTAGCACAACAGAGAAGCTACCTCAAACTCACTAAATTCACAGCCATGCCCCCCAGACGATTAGCAAATCCAACTTTATTGAGACGTCACATGGAAAATTCAAGTTCCAGTGAGAGTAATGAGGTATAAAAAGAATCAAACAATACTACAGTAGGCTAAATTGAGCAATTAGGACCATATTAATATCAATAACAACAGCAAAGGTCATTTATTTTCACTGTCTATCTGACTACATTACAAAAACGTGGGACATAGAGCACATTTCGAGGCCCTCAGGTGAGAAGGGCAGAGTTCTGGCTGTCCCTGAAAGACTGGTAGCCCTCTCTGGATGCCCAAACAAAGGCAAAACTGAATCCCCTTGCAAACCTATAGATCAAATGCACAGGAGTTACGTTTAGGGTCGGTTTTAAGATTAAAATGCAGTTGTTCTGAAATTAACAGCCGAGAACGAAGGAGAAAGACCATCCAGGGTGCTCAGGGTGTGGAAAGAGGCGAGGCAAAGATCATGCAGCGCGTTGACTCTGCAGGATACCTGCGCCAGCATGCAGTGCCACCGGCGCCCTGTCTACAGTCCAACACCGCACAGCCCATAAGAAACACTCAGTCAGAGTCTCAGTCAGCACATGCACTACAAGGCACTTACCCCATCCTTCCCTTCAGCCCCGCTGGTCTGCTGCTCGCCGCTGCACAGTTTTCTCTTCTGTTTGTTCTCGGTCCTCTTCATTTTGTGAGCCGGTTGAAGAACCTGGCGAATCAGATGATCATGAACCTGGTTTCTCTGACGGCTTGACTAGACAGTCTCCCAACTAGCCTGACTCGGTACGACTACGGCTGCACTGACAAAGTCCAAATCCATGGAGCTGCGAGGAGCCTCTTTTCGCTTAGAGAACAAAAGCCGGGGAGGAACTGGACCTGGTGCTACCATCAACCGGCACACGTTAAGGGGAAACGGCTTTCAGCGAGCGATTCTCCCAAGTCAGCCCGACTCAAAGGCTGAACAGGTCATGGTGGGTAGATAGCTAGATAGTTAGCTAGCTAGTGTTCACTAACCGCCTCCTAGTTCGCTCCTGAGGGTCCGGTCGAGCTGGACTTCAACAACATCTGGGACTGGGGCTAGAGCCGTGAATGCAGCTAGCTACAGCTACAGCTAGCTAACTTGGCTAGTTAGTGTTTCTGAGGGGTAGCTAGCTAGGTGTAACTTGTTTAGCCGGCAGACGACAAAACACCAAGCGGGAAGTTTTATAGACGGTTAACGTAAAAACTCGACCGATATGAAGCCCGGAGTGGTTTTGCTTACTTTCACAAACGAAAGAGAAAAAAGGCCGGTAACGCAGGTTGACCGAAAACTGCCCGACGACCGAAGACCACTTCACCCAAGTTAGCCTCTAGTTACTGTAGTTACAAGTAAGCTTAGCTAACTGGCTAACCGGAGCCTGACTCGTACGCAACACGCCAGAAACGTTAGCTCAACGTTATAGTGCTAATATCCCCTCAGAGCCCGCTCCTCCTCATCCTGCAGGTTTCTCCAAGTTACTCGCTCGTGTCTCCTGTGTTCGGCGCTTCAGCCTCTTCTCCAAGCAGCCTGTACACGCAGCTAGCTGACTGGCAGTGTAACGTTAACAAATAACGTCTCCGCGACCCGAACTACTCGTTGTCAGTCATTTGCGAGATGTCTGAAATCCCAAGAGCTCCCCGACGCCGTTCGCAAAGCCACCGTCGGGCATGTCTGAAGTCCGCAGCGGTGATCCACATCAACGGAGCCGCGGTGGAGGTGACGGCGGGCTGCTCGCTCTGGCTCATGCAAAGCTGCTTGGGTTCTCGCTGCTACCCGTCACGGAGGAATTTACCCGCTTCCTGAACCTCTGCGGGTCGCCGCTGTGATTCACTGGTCTGGAATCAGCGCACGGGAACACAACCCTGAGAGCAGCACAGTCATTGATACTGAAGCGCTGATCTGGGAACGGTTTCATCACAAGCCAATGACGTCGTGGGCTTTTGAGCGTGCGCGTGCTGCCCTCTGCAGAGCAAACAGCGGATTTTACTGGGGAGAAGTTTTCTTCTCTCTCTGGTTGGAAACCAGGGCTGCTCAAACGCTTCTTATGCAAGTAATACAATCATCTGGGTTTCATTTGAGATATGGTTTTATATATATATATATATATATATATATATATATATGCATTATATAAAGTCTATAAAGCTTGTGGGAAACTCATCAACGACCACTGATGAAGGACTGGAGGATGACCAATGCAAGAGAATTGTCTCTGACTTAACATCTACAAGGTGGACAAACTAGCAGTGTATACATACATTTTCCTTCAGAAATTATTTATTCAGTTAGTTGTTATTATATATATATATATCTAATATAAAAATCCAAAAATGACAAACAAATCCACAGTATTCACTCAATTATTGTATTTTATAAAATCCATTCTAAATAGCTGCTAGTGTTGATGCCATAGGAAGACATTCAGACTTAATGTTCATTTCATTTGATACTGTTGTTACTGTTCCCATAGGGTTCCCAAAAAGCATCAGAGCACAAAGATGATTTATAAAGGGTCAAGCGAGCTTCATGCTGAACATTTTCTCTACCAGTCACTTTGTCTAAAATTGGCACATTTCTCATATATATGACCATATTTGCATATTATATTAATCTGATAATCTGTCACAGTTTCAGGAGCTAAAGGGGTTACTGCAAGAGACGATAAATAAGGAACACCCTTTCTATTTAAGGAAATGAGTAAGTTTTATTTTTGTTTGCAAGCATGAATCCAAAGACATCCCAACAAGATACATGTTTATTGATGTTACATATTCATTACCTTTACTGGTTCTTATTTAAAATCTGCATAAATTATTTGTCTTCAAGAAATCTCTTCTCTGGATAAACCGATTTAATAACCATAGTGCCCAGCAAAGAGACAACCGCAACCATAGTGAGGATTGTCCTCAGCGCTTTAAACCAGCTGGGGTAGGTGGGCAGAAGGTGCAGATCATAGTGGAGAGACATGCCAAGCCCCATGACCACAATAATGCCAGACTGGGTAATGTCGTGGCTAAAAAGAAGGGCTATCCAAGCTACTATGGAGGGGACTACACTGTTGCCTAGGTTTAGCCAGTCAGGCGTTGCTGGGCTGCCCTCAGGTAAGGCGAAGCCCCAGCGGGATCCACCAAGAAAGGACAAGATTGAGGCTCCGTACACAACCTGAGCAAAAGCTACCTCAGGAAGGTACAACTCCATTGCGCACATAAGTAAAGGAGCTGACACAAAGGGAATAAGACCAGAATACCCCAGAAAGAGTGCAGGTTTGGGGGCTTCCTTCATGTTCTGCAAATCATAACGGAACAAGTTCAGTTTTCGTGGAGGTGGCGCCTCCACCGGCCGTTTCTTCTGCCTCAGTGAAGAGCAGTGGAATGACTGGGCACTGAGAAGAGAACCTGTGGCACATCTGGAAGGCAGCTGCCCATACCGATCCATTGTGAGGAATATGGAAGAGCGCGTCTGGTGCCCTGCGTAGACAAACGTTCTGGACACGTGCTGAAGGCCGCTCCATCTTCGACACTGTTGATAAATAATACATGTCAAGACAAGCTTTCACTGTACTTATGTCATTTAAAGTAAACAAATTACAAATGGCTTTACAATCAATGCCATATTCAAGTCATAGAACACCACCAAACATGGTTAGATGTCAAATGGAAGATTTCACTGGGGCCTTACAACTACTTCTAAGCTGATATTAAAACATATAATCACTATGATTACTATCACCAAGGTCAACTATCAGGATACTGTAGTAAGAAAAACACTAGTCTGGTTTCCCAGATCTAGATTAAGGTTCATCTTTAGCTAAAAAGCAATGTAATACATAAGCAAAACCACCGGCAATGCAATTTCATCCAGGACTAAGTTTAATCCATGTCTGGGAATTATTATAAGATATTACATGTCCATGTGTTGATATTTTTGGATAAATGTCTGATATTGTAGACCGGTGCAAATCAGGGTGGGGGGGGGGGTGTTATACCTCTAGGAACAGCTTGTTTACACCCACAACTGTATAGGTTGTGAGGTGTCATCTTGAGTGTGTGTGATGTTCGAGCGAGGCACAATATTGGTTGCCAGGAATACGTCATAGAAGGCATTACCACTCACGTTGGAGTGCAGTGCAGTGGCTACTCACAGGAGCTTATTGAACATGACCAATAAAGCCATTGTTATTAAAATGCACCAACGGATTTTAATTTTCTGTTATGCATCATCAGAAATATAGTCAGACATTTAAGCCAGTGCACCAGTCCAGCCAGCGTGTTTTTGTTTTTTTGCATTAAATGATGTAGTGATGTGGTCGGACTTTTACAAAGCATCATCTGTCGGACAAATATAAATAAATAAAAATGAATTAATGTGTATGTGAATGTTTAGAAATGAGGCCATAGGTGTGTTACAGTTTCCAATTCTGGTCCTGGGGGGGGGGCTAACATTATGGGCTGGGCTTTCCAAAATCTTTGCAGCGCAAAATTTATTCTAAGGTGGCAGAGCTAGCATCACACTGAACGCTCTCTCTACAAGTTTAGATGATGATCTCAACACCAAGATACTTTGGACTAAGGAAACTGTGCCCAAGGCCTTTCTCTGTTAGCCAGGTAACTTTCGACTGGCCAATATGAATGCCCTGTAGGGCTGGGCGACAAGGTATAAATACACTATTACACTACACAATATTTATCATGATAAAAGTAATCATCAGGATACAATCAGGAGCAACAGATTCTTACAAAACTACAATTCAGATACGATCAAGTATCCTCATATAGCCCTAATGCCCTGCAGCTCCTCTCCTAGTTAGTTATCCAGATAAACTGAGAAGACCACCTTTACCTGGAGCAGCTGCTTTACAGTAAGATGTTCAGTTAAGATGATCTCAACATCTACAAGTTGAGGGTCTTGATTTCTCTTAGCTGCTGTGACACTGTGAATCCCCCCCTCCTTCCCCTGTGAGACTGATAAAGGATTTTTGTTTTGTCTTATCTTAAGATCACGTGACCAGAACTGACCAACCCAGGAGTAGAGAGGACGAACTACAGCTACATGGAGAGCATGGACTCCACCGTGCATGCAAAACATGTAGCCAGCTAAAACTTCACTTACCCAGAAGCTGCGAGCGACATGTTTTCCTATTAGTGCCAAGGTCATTTTGCCTGAAATGCAGAAGACAGGAGACAAGATAAGCTACATATGCGCGACTTTTTCCACGGAGAAACTGAACTGGTGAGCAGGGGCTAGCTACCGAAATGGAGCGTGTCCTGAGTTAGCTCGCTAGCTAATAAGAGTTTAATCTCTCCGTTACCGTTAAAACCTTAACCAGTCAGTCACAGTAACGTTAGTAAGCTTAGTAGCCTCAGTCTTCCTCATCACTCACCAGAGTTTCCCCTCACGGGTCACTGAGATCTGAAATCTGCCCTTTGAAATTCACATAGCGATAATCCAGCAACACGCTCGGAGGTCAACACCGCTCCGCGTGAAGTCAGCGGCAGCTCCACAAACCTTTATCATCTCAGCTGCTCTACAAAATAAGAGTCCCCTAGCACAGAGAGCGCCTGGCTGATTTCATTAAAATACAGGACATGGTTTTTATGCAGCTGGATCAACAAATGACACGAAGAAGCTGGAGTGATCCGAGCTGGTCTGTTAGAAAGTTTTTAACTCAAACCCTCTCACTCCTGAACTGGGAGGAGAAAGTGAGATGTGGGCTAAATGTGGGCTAAATGTAGGGGGTGCTGCTTGTGAATTTACATTAGTTTAATTAATGCCTTAATGCTCTGATAAGTGTTGGACACATTTTTGTAATATCTCAATTGATAAGTTGGTATGTACTGTACTTGACTTTAAATGATGCTTGAACACACCTTTCCCCCCCAGTTCTATTACTCACACAAGGTAAAGTGGGGGAAGTGGGATTGAATAAACACTCAAACTCAAAAAGTGAATCAATCAATCATAATTAAATAAGGATAAGAAATAATGGCAGTGATGAAGAAGAAACACAAGGTCTGGTTTGTAATTTGCTGAGCTTATGTGTCTGAGCTGTCTGAGCACATTGCCATGCTGTATGTCTGCGCTTTTGTGTCTATACATCTTGAGAAACCATGGATAATAAATTCTGAAGGAAAATAAAGTGCAGTTGTTCAGCCATGTCTGCCATCTCATTACGCAGAAGAAATGTGGAAAGACAGCACATTGCACAGATACTACTACATATTGCAAGTGGAATATACCTTGACATATACCATAATGGGCTGTATTAGGTGCTGGTGTGGAGCGTTGGATCAATTCCGATTGATACATGGTAGAAAATTATGTATTTGATGAAAATTCGTTGTATGGTAGCAAAATCCTAGTAAATGATGGCACTGTTTCACACTGAGTACCGGAGAAGTGGCGGTTTTACAGTTTATGGGTTTAGCCCTTGTTGACCTCAACAAACATGTAGATTAGCCTTTGCAGTGATCCAAGACTCATGCATGTATGTGGAAGTATACAGAGGATAGTGGTCCGTATGAGAAACATGGACTCTGTCAATTCCCTCCATGCAGTTCTATTGTAAAGTGAAACCATTTTTTTTCTTCTCTTCAAAATGTAACATTATATAATTAATAATATAATTAATGCTGTTCCACTTTGTTCTGATCATTGACTGAATGTTTTTATACTGTATATCATTGCTGTCCAATAAAAACCATGCTTCTCCAAAATGGTGACTACAGGAAAAAGCAAAAATGGTCTTAACTCTGAATGGGAGTCAATGTAAATTAAGAGTTTGCGCAAAGCAATTTAGAGCATTTCTGTTGGTCTATTCATCTAGAAATATTTACACAGTGTACAGAGCAGCTACAGGGTTCAAATCATAGAACAAACTAAAAACGGGCAAAAATGGAGATACATGGTTTTCATTGGACAGCAGCGATATGTACACTTTATGGACAAAAGAATTGTGATGCACACACATTATACCTACAGGTGCTCTTATGACACCTCATTAAATCCATAAGCATTAAAATGGAGTGTGTTCCTTCCCCACCTTTAGCTGAACCCAGTCAACATTCTCATGTGGGGCTCACATGGGTGGAACGTGGGATAGGTGTGATCCAGCTGGGCATGTAAATGTGTTGTTACTGGACCCAGTTGCACTTCCCAAATGGGCCCTATCATTACAGCCCGCCATAATCTCACATAGGTCCCATCTAGGCCCCATGTGCAGTATGCAACCCAGAAGGGGCCCATGTTTAACTTATCTTGGTCACTGATGCTGGTGGGCTTCCATATTTGACTCTCAGCAATAGTGGAACCCAGCATGTCCATGTGGGGCCTGTTTGGGGAGCCCAACTGGGAACCAGAATGTTTTGTCCTTGGGTTTTACATTGGCCCCAAATATGGATGCCCACCAGCATCAGTGATGGGACCACGTTGAGTTAAACATGGGTCCCATCTGGGTTGTACACTGCATATGGTGCCTAGATGGGACCCATGTGACATTAAGGTGGGCTGTAACAATGAGGCCCATTTGAGAAGCCCAACTGGGTACCAGTAACAACACACATACAAGCCTACTTAGAGCCCATGCCCACCTGGAATCCACCTAGCCCACGTTCCACCCGCATGAGCCCCACATGAGCATGTTGGTTGGGAAAGAACTCCATTTTAGTACTACACTGTGTGCAGAATTATTAGGCAAATGAAGATTTTGATCACATCATCCTTTTTATACATGTTGTCCTACTCCAAGCTCTATAGGCTTGAAAGCCAACTACCAATTAAGTAAATCAGGTGATGTGCATCTCTGTAATGAGAAGGGGTGTGGTCTAATGACATCAACACCCTATATAAGGTGTGCTTAATTATTAGGCAACTTCCTTTCCTTTGGCAAAATGGATCAGAAGAGAGATTTGATGGACTCTGAAAAGTCAAAAATTGTGAGATGTCTTGCAGAGGGATGCAGCAGTCTTGAAATTGGCAAACTTTTGAAGCGTGATCACCGAACAATCAAGCGTTTAATGGCAAATAGCCAACAGGGTCGCAAGAAACATGCTGAAAAAAAAGGTGCAAAATAACTGCCCATGAATTGAGGAAAATCAAGCGTGAAGCTGTCCTATTTCAGAGCTGCAACGTTACTGGAGTATCAAAAAGCACAAGGTGTGCGATACTCAGGGACATGGCCAAGGTAAGGAAGGCTGAAAAATTACCACCTTTGAACAAGAAACATCAGATAAAACGTCAAGACTGGGCCAAGAAATATCTTAACTGATTTTTCTAAGGTTTTATGGACTGATGAAATGCGAGTGACTCTTGATGGGCCAGATGGATGGGCCCGAGGCTGGATCAGTAAAGGGCAGAGCTCCACTCCGACTCAAACGCCAGCAAGGTGGAGGTGGGGTACTGGTATGTGCTGGTATTATCAAAGATGTGGATGGGGTTGAGGATGGAGTGAAGCTCAACTCCCAGACCTACTGCCAGTTTCTGGAAGACACCTTCTTCAAGCAGTGGTACAGAAAGAAGTCGGTATCGTTCAAGAAAAACATGATTTTCATGCAGGACAATGCTCCATCACATGCATCCAAATACTCCACAGCGTGGCTGGCCAGTCAGGGTCTAAAAGAAGAATAAATTGACATGGCCCCCTTGTTCACCTGATTGGTTTACATGGTGAAAATAAACAAGTGAGATGGGTATATATTTGTTTTTTATTATGTTGCCTAATAATTCTGCACAGTAATAGTTACCTGCACAAACAGATATCCTCCTAAGATAGCCAAATCTAAAAAAAAAAATAACACTTGAACTTCCAAAAATTTTAAGCTTTGATATTTATGAGTCTTTTGGATTGATTGAGAACAAGTTGTTGTTCAATAATAAAAAGAATCCTCTCAAATACAACTTGCCTAATAACTCTGCACACACTGTATATAGGAGCTTTTATTGCTAAGAGGAAACACATTAGGGTTACAATATTATTACTTAAAATGATCACTGTTAAAAATGCATGTATTGGAACCGTACTGTAGCAGTGGAGCACCATTCTATCTAAAAATATATGGTTAATTGGTGTTTTGATGGTGATGGAAAGGGTGTTATCTAACACAAAGCTCCAAATTCTCCCTAACGTGTTTAACGTCATTGAAATCTGGTGAGTGTGAAGGGCATGGCATGAGTTACATTTTATGCTCATCAAACCAATCAGAGACCTCTCATCCATCATACATGTACTCGCTCAATTGTGGAGAACGTGGTCTGACCAATCAGTATTTTCTTTGCAGAGCAGTGTTTGTGGTTTCTACACCACACTACTGAACTCTCAAATGTGCTTCGTCTTTTTTATGAGGGGGATTTTTATGCCACTGCAGCTCTTCAGCTGGAACAGGGTATTTTGCCTCGTAACAATTGTGGACCCATTTTCTATAGCATACTACATAGAACCATTTTTAAGGTTTCTAAATGAACACATGTACAAAACGATTTCCACCAGCTCTGTTAACTGGTGTCTTTCCCACAGATCCAAATGCAGATGTGACTGTTCCTGTTGAAACACTAAGCTTCTGCCATTCGTGTCTCAGTAATGGACTGTTTATTTCAGTGCCACTTACTTGTTCAGTGTTCAGATTTTTAAAAGTCGAGATGAGCCAAGTGGCTTTTACTGTCGTTCCGTTTGAGGACAAGAACACAGTGAAGCAAAATTATGTTTCTCAGGGGCGAATGTGCAAACACACAACCAGAATAATTACATAAATATGATAAAAACGGCAGACATCAGACACAGTAAACAGACAGGACCGTGCAGCCCCAACACGGCACTCAGTGATATGTAACATGGTATGACACACACTATGTGTCTCTTCTAATGAATCCATTCAGCTACTTTAAGTTGCACCCATTGCTGACATATACACACAGCTTCACTTGTCCCTGTAAAGAGGTACTGATAATAGAGCAGATAGCCATGAACCTTTTGGCATCATGCCTAAAGCCAGGCATGGACTAGAAGGGTATAAAGCCCCTCAGCATTGAGTTGTGGAGCAGTGTAATTGTATTCTCTGGAATGATGGTGCTCCATCCAATACGTCTGGGATGTTAGGAATGAGGTGGGGTGGTGACTACCACTGACACTTTTGACAGGGTTGTGGGTTTTATACCCCGGCATTTAGCAGCAGGTCCTGAAAGTTTTGGATCTTTTACCCTGGATCGCATCAATGAACCTTGGGTGCTCATGACCTTGTCAACAGTTCACCGATTGTCCTTCTTGAAGCACTTTTGGTAGGTACTTCCACTGCATATGAGAAAGCCCCCCCATTCCTGTCTGACATTTTTGAGATGCTGTGATCCAGTCATCTAACACATCACCTTCAAGAACCGACTACTGACCTGGTGCCTAATATATCTCACCACTTGACAGGTTTCAATGTGGATGAAGATAATAAATCAATGTTTTTCACTTTACCTGTCAGTGATACTAAATCAGGTGACTGGCAACCTTCCATTTTTTACTTCGACTGAGCAGTATGTTTGGGATCATTATCTTGCTGTAGGATTGAAGCACTGCCCAATGAGTTTGAAGGCATTTACTGGAGACTAAGCAGATAAGATGCTCCTCTACACCTCAGAATTCATTGTGCCGCTGCCCACAGCAATTACATCATTAATGAAGATAAGTGTGCCGGTACCTGTGGCTGCCATGCATGCTCAAGCCATGACACTCCTCCACCATGAGGTGGTGCACGTTGGATTGTGATAAGTTCCTTTTTTGTCTCCACACTCCTGCCATCTGATCTGTCCACAAGCTCTTTTACCAGAAATCTGCAGGCTCTTTTAAATACTATTTTGCAATCTATAATCTGGTCATTCATTTGCGGGTTACTTGCACTGTAGCTTCTGTATTTCTATTCATGAAGTCTGCAGAGTGTAGTCCCTGACAAATACACCACCGCCTCCTGAAGGCTGTGTCCATTTGTGATTAATGAGCTCACCAGTGCATTCTTTCCTCTTAATGATCTTACACACAGTGGATCTCAATATTGGACTCTCTAATGGTTTTATTCTTGTTTTTCAGCCTGACTTTCGCTGGCACAGCTCTTGTCCTCATGTTGAACAATGGCAGCTACAGACTCCAAAGGTGTTTTGCCCCAAACATTATGGAGGACACTGTATATATATACACACATTAGCAGGCAATATTTCCATCATTAGGTGCGGCCGAAATCGTGCCATAATCCCATATGAAAATGCAGATCACTGTAGTGCACTATTATAGGTAGACGATTTCTGACATTGTGCTATGTGTGTGACCATTACAGCAGATTCTGTCACATAAACAATCTGAACATTTGTCGTCCTCCGAGATGCTGTGCACAAATCTTTCAAACAATGCAATGTATTTTGGGTATTAGCTACATTGTACACTATTTATTGTGGTGCATTGTGGGATTGTTATAATGAAACTGTTCTGCACTATGTTTGCAGACACTACTACAAAAATGCATTGAGTGCCCTTTGTTTACAAGTGGAAGTAAAAGAAGCATGAGGACTGATTGACTGACTGATTGAGTGATTAAAGGATTTTACACAACGAAGACTCGAGGTACGCAGCATCATGCCGCTATCATAAGAGGTCCAGTGCAGCTCCACCAAAGTAACATAGTGCAGTAGCTGCATGGCAATGACGGAGGCACCAGTTCTCCTTATTATAAGTCAGTGTACCCTTAAAAAGATTTTGAAGATGTTATTTTTAGGCAGAATTGCTACATAATGTTCTTTTGAGGAAATGAGGAACAGCTGTGAAGGACCTATAAACCAAGACAACTTTTTGAGAGAACTGCTTGTAGTATTGCTAGAAAGGCAACTCAAAACCCCAAATGACGTTCAGTGCTTCAGGAAGATTTAGCAGGCCCTGTAGTGGTGGTGCACTATTCTACTGTGCACGAATGACAAGCTGTGATAGCTGTCAAAGAGGGTGTTATAAAAAAAAGGTGCTGACCATTGCAGGGTCAGGCCCTGAACTTTTGCATTGCATTATATACATATAATATCAATTATTACATATAATTATATACTCAATGTACATGTTGTGGAATCCTCACCATCACGTGCAGCAGAGTTTGCTTTCTTAATTGATACCTTGATGCATGTTTATATAACAAGTTGCACATTGCTGGATCACTGCAGCAGCCACTTTCTGTCGGCTGGTTTACACGCTCTACACGCTCGTGTGCTGCTGGTGTGCACAATGCAAAATCACACTATACCTACTGAACTCTTATTTCTATTAGAGAAACATGGTCAATAAATGAGGTATCTTAAAACACACACGCACGCGCGCGCGCGCACAGACAAACAAACAAACGCTGGGGAATGTTGTGACGCGGCGTCGTCGTCTCTGCTGCTGCTGCGCTCTGCGCTCTGCGCTCGATTAGCTCGTCTGTGCAGAAGTGGACAGGAACACGGTGGACGGAGTCCGAGCGAGTGGGATTTAAAAACACAACACAAAACCGCGCACAAAATCCCAACTCACAACAACCAAAACACCACAACTCTCACACCGACAGCACGGCTGGAGAAGAAGCACATTTGGCGCCTCTGTTTAACTTATTTGGGCCGGACGGCGGATCAGAAGGTGTGTGTGAGTGTGTGTGTGTGTGTGTGTGTGAGGGGATGTTTCTGTGTGGTTACGCTGAAGGCTTCGGCGGTGCTAGGGAGCCATTTTGCAACACTTTATTTTTTTACACAAATTGCTAACTCGCTAGCCAGCTAAGCTAGTGTCGTTGCTAACGCTAGGTTTAAAAAAAAAAACTTTCGCAATTGTTTGCAAATGTGCTGAAGAAGTTTCGTATTCTGTAGCGCAGAAACACAAACGAGAGGTGCGTTCGTCCACTTCCAACTCCGCTGGGTTAGCTAGCTACAGTAAGCCATCTTCTGCTGCACGGGTTATTAGCTAGCCACGGCTAAGCTAGTAGCTGCACTTTGAATGGCCTACAGCCTTCGGGTTGTCTGCGTCGCGCTGGCTGGCTGGCTGGCTGGCTAACTAGCTATAGCTAGCTAGCTATCTGGTGCTAGTTCGGCTGGATGGCTGTTTAACATGGCTAGTGAAAGAGATTAGCGGGGTCTTTTGTGTCGTTTTCCTCTCCAGACACTGGGTGGTCGTTGCACGTAGCGTTAGTTTTCCAAGTCAAGGTTAGCAGTAGGCGCTTCGCTAACAGCACCATTCAAGTTGTCGGCTAGCTGTTGCTAGCTTAGCTGTAGCTTGCGCTAGCGCTAGCTAGCTAGCTAGCTATCTAGCTAACTCTTCGACTAGTTTGCACTTGTGAGTATAGCTAGCTAGCTAACTAGTTCAGCTCTTTCGGTCGCTCTCCGCATCAGTTCGTCTCAATAGTCGTGCTTTTCGGACAAAACCGCGGTCATATGTATTGCTTGTATAAACTCCACTCTGTGCGTTTGTCAGTTATGTCTGCGCGCTGGTGTTTTTCACAAGCAGCCCGAGTCTGAGGCGTTAGGCTGATTAGTCATGTTGAGATGTTTGAGCGCTCGACGCGGGACTCCTAACGGTAAACTTCAGTTAGACCAGAGGGTGATTTTTAGAGGTGCAATGACCGTTAATGTGATTAAAAACAAAACAAACAAAAAAACCTCATTTGTTGGCCGGTTTCAGCGGTTGTTGCGTTAACACAATACGTGGGCAAGTCGCTGTTTTGTGAAGCACGTTGTTTGAGGACTGTTGTGTTATGTTTCTGCAAAAGCGGGGCAGGTAGCTATCTATCTATCTATCTATCTAGCTATCTATCCTGCTCATATGTTGACAGTGAGCCTGTTTATATTAGCGCCAAAATTCAGACATGCAGCTAGTTAGCTAGCTATATCAGGATCATGCAAACCCAGCTGCAGGTAATACCTAAGCTATCTGATGCTCCTCTCTCAACATTGGAGGAGAGCAGGTTGCAATCCTGTAGCTAAGAACTACAGCAGGCTAGCGCTGGGTCTTATGACATCTTAGACATGCTTGAGTTACTTGATTTTAAGGTTTCAGTGGGTGGCAATGAAGATATCTGATGAACAGAAAGAGTAAACGTCTGTTTCTTCTTCACAGAGTTGGTCTGCAGAGTTGAAGTGAAGGAATCCAAAGGAAGGAGCAGCCTGGTGGATTGTTTTCTCATCAGACCGTTTACCGGACAAGACATACCATCTTCAAGTGATTATTAAGGCAGTGTAGCCCCTCTTTGTGATTATTCAAGCCCCCCTTCATCTTTTGGGACGTTTGGATACGTATCACTGAGTTGCTTGTGAATCACCGATGCACAGTGCGTGCTGTTTAACGTCGGTTCTGTTGAAAAGCTGTGGACTCCGGTGTCCGGTTGCTCATCTGTTAAAGCCTGTTCTGAATTGATGAACTGGAAAATCGACAGAGTTGTTAAGGTTCAGGTCCTACTTCCTTTCAAGTACTCTGGGAGCTTAACGTGATATTTGTCTACAAGTTTAAGGACCATGAGTGGCAAGAATTAAAGATGATGGCAAGTTTTTCCTTCATTCTGGCCTCTTCTGTTTTGGTCCCAAGTATGAGCTGTTGAGGAATAAAGCAATGCCCATGACTCCGTAACGCCAAGCACCCTCCGCTTTTGTGATGTGACGGATCAGCCCCCCTTCTTTTGACCTGTCGTCGCACTCTCACTGTTTTCATGAGGTGAACGTATTTTACACGTGACTCTGCAACACTGAGTTGTGTGGTATTGCTCCACCATTTTTTTTCTTTTAGGTGTGTGCATCTTCAGCTTACGATGAGCTTGTAAAAGGAGTTTCTGAGCTTCAGAGCAAGCACAACGTGCTGCTGCTACAGCTTTCCAGATAAAAAGACTGGTACCAGAACTCTTGTTTCTTAAGAATTTTGCCCCAGACCATCTTATTTTGTCAAATTTGAATGCACTCTGTCGCCTTTAGTGAATTAAAGGTGTCCTGGAGATTGTCAGGCATCCCTTTTCAGCGACAGGTTGCTTTCCACGTCTTGTTCTTCCACTGCTAGTCCTGTTGATCAAAAATACCAGCCCTCCCTGCTTTACCACTACGACCATCTTCCAAATTAACATTACGGAGGAAATCCAGACACCAAAACAAGGTCATACAACCAACCCCTTAAGCACTGTACCATCCTGGAGACTGGAATTGCTCAGTGGCAGGCTTCTGTTGTCCTGTGGCTGCTGCTTGGTTGCCCAGCAGAAGCTGTGTGAGTGGAGTGGTTGGACCGACTGCACAAACCGAGCCGAGGACAGGGCCACTGGACTACAGAGCTTACGACTCTGGGGTAAGAAGCCATAACGTTTGCTAAATATTGACTGAAATGTTTTTAAAAGTGGAAATTTCATCACACATTTAATAGCCCAGATCACAGTAACATGAAGACCAAGAATAAAATCATTTGATCAAGAATCAAATCTGTTTTGATTTATTTTACAATTATTTTCCATGTACAGAAATAATCTGCCATATTGTTTTGTCCCATACTGTTGTTCTGCTGTTTTTGCCTTATTGTATGCTCAGTGTTTTGAGTGACAGGAGCATGATATTGGAGGAACGTGGTTTTAATCAATTGGTGGGGGCATAACTAATTTGTCGTCATCTTGTTTTGTCAGTTCAGGCCATGAGGTTTGATGCCTCGATCAACTGACGGGAGACACTGGACCTAAATGGCGCAGCATGACTTTGTTCCTGCCTGGCTTAACTTCTCCACGCCCCAGCCTGCCAAGGTGAGACACCATATGCTACTTTCATATTTCTGCATAACAATGTTGCCCTCTGTTTTTATGTGAACTTGGATGTTGTGCATAAACTTTTGTGTCTCACTAAAGCCCTGCAACTTTTTTATAGTTGCAGACAGCTTTGAACTTTAAATTTTAAATAATTAATGAAAATTAAAAAAAAAAGAGAGAAATTTAATGATGATGCGCAGGAGTGCAGACATCGTACCAAACACTGAAACAGCTTATGATTAAAATGACTGGAATACAAATATAAAAATCATAATAGATTTTATTTCAGCACAGTCGTGTACTGCTTTATCAGCCAGCTACATATTTAATGGATAGCTGTTGTCCCGAAAAAAGCTTATAACAGAAAAACTGCACATATGGTTGCCTCTAATATTAAACATGTCACACAAGATTGGTGAGTCATGAAGTATGCTTTTTGGTGTGTACCTCAGTCCCCTGCAGCCCCCCTTGAGAAGCATGGAGAGCACTTTCCACGTGGAGATGGCCGGCCGGGAGTGAACCGCCGCAGACACAACTCCTCTGATGGTTTCTTCAACAATGACCCGCTTAGAGCTCCCGGAGGTAAAACACACACACACACACACACACACACACACACACACACACACACACACAGCCACTCCTGTATTGTCTTCTTTCATCAGTGACCAACAATATTCTCTACCATTCTGCAGGTGATGGGTGGCTGCAGCCGTCTCTGTTGAGGCATGATTCAGTGGACTCTGGTGTTGCTAAGGGTAACCAGGGTGGCTTAGGCAGTGGACATGGGTGGAAAGAGACCCCCAGCTGGCATGGGGCCCCTCGGGGCCAGGAGGGCCCTCACCATCACCATGGCCGCCATAAACGTGGTGGAGGCGACCGGGACAGGCAGGGGGGGCATCGTCAGCGCAACGGCAACTTCCATTCCCGCAAGGGTGGTCCCTTCCAGGACCGTTACTCTGACGAAGAGCGCAACGATGACAAGCTTAAGTTTGTTGAAGAGGATTTTGTGAGTGTTTTCTCTCTTCTCCATGTTGTTAGTGCCATTAGTTACAGCATTGATGACATTTTATGCAGAGTTATGAGTATATATTTTTTTTTTTTTGTTTTGTGAATATCAAGACCTTTCAGGTGTATTTACTCATTGTCTTTATATAAAATTCAGCCCTCCCTGAATCCTGAGATGACTGGAAAGCCAGCAAGTCAGGCTCGAGCTGTGGGAACTCCAGCAGGCGTGTGGGGTAAGGAAAAATGTCTAGTTGCTAAAGCGAATGTAGTTGGGTTTTGTTTTGTGAAACATGATAGTCTTGTAATATTGCTTATATGTATGCACTGGTGTATGATTTGTGTGGGGTGTTTCAATGCTGGTTCTTCTCCACCACACAGAAAACCCTCCCAGCGCTAAGCAGGCTATGTCTAAGATGCTGGTCATTAAGAAAGTGTCTAAGGAGGACCCCAGTGCTGCATTCTCTGCTGGCTTTGCCAGTGCTGGTCCTCTGCCTGCTAATGGATCCAAAGTCCCCATTACTGGACCCAGTGTCTACAAGAATTTGGTCCCCAAACCTGCTACCGCCCCAACTAAGGTATTACCCTCAACCTAAGGTATTACCCTTAGGTTGATCATGTGTGATCATATGACTGTTTTTCTCAGTTGGGTTTAATGTAATTTTTGATTAGTTCATTTCACTTGTTACTTGACTGTGTTGATGGTAGTTGAATTGACCTCCTCAGCTTGATATATAATAGATGAGAGAAGTCAGTGTGTCCCATCACCTTTGTTTTCTGTAGACTGGCCCATGGAAACCCAATGGAAGGGAAACTAAAGTGGGTTTGCATTTCTCTGGTCGGGATTCAGCCTTTACCAGCCCTGTGTCTGTGACCAAACCTATGACACCTGTCAACGCACCACCCCATGGCACTCCTAAAGAGGTGAGGACTCGGGCACTCATTAAGAGAATGGGGCTATATTTCTTCTTCTTGGTCACTTATGTATGTTTTACTTTTTCGGGTAATGTCACTGCTTGTTTTCTGTCAATCCTCTCACAGCCACCTTCCAGCACTACCCCTCCTATAGACATCACTCCTCCCCGACTGAAGCTAATGCGCCGCAGTACAGACCGTAAGAGTGAGTTCCTGCGTGGGCTGAAAGATGAGAGAAATGGAGAGGTGAGCGGCTGCCACAGCCCTGGGACTCCAGCAGAGGTGAGATTACGCAGACATGCCTAGGCTGCTGTTCTTTGTTTATCTTTAGGTGTAGATGGGCAAAAAACAGTATGAATGATTTCTCTTGTAGTGTTTTGATGTTCTGTGCAAATGTCCTGCTCTTTGTGTACTGTGGAAGTAATTAAAGCATTGAAGTGTTTGTACATGATCGTAATATTGCCCTGTACCTGTACATCTTGTTGAAGAATTTATTAATGTCTCTGATTTTGGGTTGTTAAAGCTCTACATATGTCTTTCAGGGAGAGGGCAGTACCCCTGAGCCGAAAGATTATGGAGAGAGTCATGAGAATGGAATGTCTCATTCTCTGAGTGACTCAGACACTGAGCACCTGTCCAGCTCACTGGAGGCTGAACACAGGTCAGGAATCAAATACACCCGTTTTCACAGTTTTTCTTTTATTACTTGAAATCAAGTGTTTGTATCGTTCATGAATGATTGACTCGTTCTGCTCCATAGGCTGCTGAAGGCAATGGGATGGCAGGAGTACCCAGAGAATGATGACAACTTCCAGCCCCTCACAGAAGATGAGCTCAAAGAATTTCAGGCGAAGACTGAGCAGGTACAATTCACACACACTCACACAAGGGCTGAAATCCTTTAGCATGCTATTTTCTACATGCAGTACTGAAACCGAAAAGATTTGAATTCCCTGTGCATCTGCTTGGTATAACCGTGTTTCATGTTTGTGTGTGATTTCAGCTGAAGAAGAATGGGCTAGGGCGTAATGGTGTACTCCTGAAGCCTCGAGGTGTGGACCTGCGAGCCTGGAGGAACACCCCAAACCCTGGCCTGGATGAAGGCTCGGAGTCTGAGACCAGCAGTAGCAGCCAGACTTCAGACGACGAAGATACCTAACGTGGCTTTAAAACTCCCCAGTTCTCTTCCTCCATTGCTCATATTTGCTCTCATACTCTCTCTTTATCTCTATCTTCCATCACACCTTTTATTTCAAACAAAAAAAAGAAGAAAACGAGTGAAAATATTGTTTTCATGGACGAGGGACATCAATCATATCCCATTGAGAGAGAACACTCAGTTGACCTCATGGGCAGTTTTGTGTTTTTCTTTCTGTCTTTTTTTTTGTTGTTTTTCTTTTTCTCTCCTGTTCTCCCCCTGTTTTCCCGTTTATCCTGAACTAGAAATGTCTATGAAAAGCCACACACCCCCACCAGTTTTATTTTTTTGTTTTTGCTTGGGAAAAAAAGACTAACTCATAATTACACCAATTATAACCGTGATTTAACGTGAAATATGACTTCATCTGAATGTTCTATAAAATGGCTTTGACACCTTTTTCTCAAATATTTTCCTTTTTGCGAAAACAATTCGTAGCATTAGTGTTAAGACGAAACAATCATTGTGAGCCACTGACAGCGGCGTTGCTCCCCAGTCCCTCATAGAAATGAACCCCAGCCAGTCAGCTCTGCTGCAAGGAAGCACTAAAACAAGCCCCCAACACAATGACCTTTCTGGTGCAGTTTGGCAGCTAAGATGTGTTTGACTCAAACTGAACTGGTTCCACTATTCTCACTCTGCTTTTTCAAACTAGATGTAACCAATTTCACTGCAAGGTATGTGAGCGTTCTTTCAAAAGTGACAAGTTGGGTGTGATATGTAGCTTACATGAGGGTATGTCATTTACTTTTGAAATAAAAGTAACGTTCACGGTAAAGGGTCTAATGAGGTGGGAGACGTTAGTGGTGAGAAAGCAGCAATAGAAGTTCACTGACTTGTGGGATTTGGTTTTGTTTTTTTGTTTTTTCCTCTGGATGAACTCACCTTCACAGACACACTGTCTTTTTCCACTGTGTTTCAGTGCATTGGAATTTAATGAAAACATAAAGACCGCATCTCTTACAGCAACTGGGATTGATCTTTTATTTTGAGCTTCCAGAGTCTTCGATGGTTCTTGTTCTATGTAAAACTGAGTCACACTACTGTTTGCTGTGTGAAGCCTGTTCAGAAGAAACGTGGTTAATGTTCTCCTGCAGCCTAAGGCTCTTGGAATCTAGCCTCCAAGGCTGAACTTCTATAAATGAACACAAACTTTGAAATGAATTAGAGGAGTGCAGCCATGTCAAGCACATTTGATGTTTTCAGTGTAATCCACTGGCAAGACATGACCCCTATAAAAATGATTCTTGATTGGCTTTAGAGATGAAGAATTGGTCTGAGGAAAAAAGCTTTTCCTCTGGCTCAGATTCCTTCTATGTATCCCTGCAGCTAATGGAACAGTTGAAACCCATCGACTAAAGTTCTGCATTTCATGAGGGACTGCTGGTGGAAATTATGCATCTTCATTTTTTTGTACCTTGTTTCTGCTGATAGGGTATAAAAAGGCTTTATTACAGATTTAAGTTTCTTTTTTTTTTTATTTTGGTACAGCTGTAAAAAATCCCACATAGTTTTTTTTTTTTTCTTTCTTTTGTTTGCATTATGTTGTTCCTGCAGCCTTGATATTCAGGGTGGATTGTAAAAAATATAAGAATAAAAATTGTGAGTTTTGGAAGATTAAAATTATTTTGTTAACATTATTTACAGATTTGCAGATAATAAGGTGTCATGTTTGGGTTTATCTGTATGAGACAAAGAAACAAACTACTGCATCTTGGAGAAAAAAAAAGAAGAAAAAATTGTAATAAATATTTTGCACCAGTTTGCCATATATGTCTACCATTTCGTTTTCTGCCCAAGTGCTTACAAAAAAGCGTAACTTGGAGCATTAAATAAAATCAGCTTAAAGAGAACCAAAGGAGCCCAGATGAATTAAAAGAATTAAATAACTAAAAGAACAATGACCTGTAGAATGCTGTGCATGCTAATTTCCTGTGTTGGTTATCCATACTGTTGCGTGTAAAAGTTCAACCTTTTACCAGGTGGTTTAACATTTGCATCCCGGATTTGTTGCTATTTTCATTTCCAAACTCATCAAGATTGTCTTAGTATTCTGTAGCATACTTCAAACAAGTAACATGGTCACAAGTAAGGTTTCCTTCTTACCACTCCTCCATTTATTGTTTATGCAAGCATCGCTGCACAGCGGTGCACCGTTCCACTGTGCAGTGATGCTTGCATGAACAGTATTCATGGAACGGTGCACAATGGAATGGGCACCACACTCCTGACTCAAACAAATGTTCATACAGAGTCTTGGCAGTCATATTCTCATCAGAAAACAGTTCTCTCTCAGTTTTGGTCTTCTAGATTCTGTCTTAAACCTCCACGGTTCCCCTCATCCGTCATTTCTTCATATAGTCCCTCACTGTAGAAATTGAAGGCTGAAAACAACTTTCCCTGCCTTGTGAGCTCTGATTACTTTCGTTTTCAGATCTTTAGCCAAAAGCTTAGAAAAGCATACGTTTAACGAGAGTTTGAAGAGTCAGTCAACGTTTATTCCTAATTACTAGTAATTTGCTTATTTGATTTAACTTCTTTATTTGATCTAATTTGATTATTTAGATTTTGTACGATATCAGATCCGTAGCTACACATTAGTTTGTTTGTTTATATATATATATGTGTATATATATATATGTGTATATATATATATATATATATATATATATATATATATATATATATATATATATATATATATATATAATGTTGCTTTAACCACACCCCTTTGTCAGTGTCCTATGTTGTTACAGTGATTGACATGGAGACAGTATCCACCAAACAAAACCTCAGCAGTCTCCAGCCGGTGTTTCTATGTGATGGGGAAACATGGAGGGTTGAACAACAGATCAGAATCTACAGGCTTAGTATCTGTTTCAGGATTTGTGTTTGTAAGGTTGCTTAAGTGTAAGATGGAACACTTGGGAGAGTTCAGTTGTTGTGACTGTAACATGGCATTTCGTTCATTTGGTCTTTTGGATAAGCACAAGGCCCGCTTCTGTATTGGAAGTGACTTTGGAGATCCAGTAAAGTTACGGAGAAGACCAGTGGAAAGCGGTAATCCAGAAAAAGCAGCGCTGGGGGGACTTTCCCCAAAAAGGACACACACTCCTGATCTCATTTCTGTAAGTAAAACCTCAGGCCAGTATTTTGATGACGATCGCCTTGTTTATAGGCTGTCTGTAGGCTATAGTCAACATTGTGGCGTGGAGTTCCTTTTTCAGTGACTTGTGTTTTTCACCCTTTTGTATATACTGGCTTCCTGTTTTAGGTTGAGATGGTGCATCGGATGTCATGTTTGTATGAGATATGTTAATATACGGAATGCAGTCAAGTATGAATGAGGACTTGAACATGTCTGTTTTTGTTACTGACCAGCTGAGAGAGCAGAGGAATAAGCTGATGAGGCAGAAAGACAGGCGAGAGACTGACCCTCAGGACAATATGGCTGATAGCCTGGTCATCAACAAGCTCACTGATGAGGTGAGGGACCACTCTGAGTGATTTCAACATGGATGATGAACCGTGTTCCATAAAATGTGGCTGTAATATGTTTTTCTAGTGGTGATACATTGTTATACACATGAGTGAGAAGGTGGCAGTGGATCCACTGGGAACCTGGGGGAATGGGGGCTCTAAAGATCTGAGTCTTGAATCTGGGTTACAGTTGGCATTACTGTAGTGATGGGTAGGTAGTAGGTATGAGGCAGACATCAGTAGAAAATACTGGGGGGGGGGGAACCAAGGGTGATACTCAAGATTTCAATATAGCATCTTTAATCTATCCTCATTGCAGATGTCCTAAATCTTGCATTTCAGTTTCACAAGCTCAGGATTTCAATTGAAGAAGGCCTACCCAGAAGATTTACAGAGGTCAGTCTCATTTTGCAAAGTTCAGAAATACACCATATGCCCAAATGTTTGTGGACGCCCCTTCTAGTGAATGCTTTCAGATGCGCAAATGCGCGCAAACAGCCTGTCTAGTCCCCGTAGAGGAGCCAATAGAATAGGACTGTTTGGAGGAGATCAATATGAACTTATCTGCCTATGTCCAATGCCAGGTGTGGTATAGAAGTGTATAAAGCCCCCCAGCATTGAGCTGTGGAGCAGTGGAACTGTGTTCTCCGAAATGATGCTGTACCATCTAATACTTTTGGGATGAGTTGGGGATGAGATGGGGTGGTGATCATCCAACACCCTGACCTCACTAATGCCAAAATATAATAGTCAGCCTTCCCTGAACAGTAGAGACAGTTACTCTTAATAAACACTTTAGGAAGAAGCAAGGAATGAGCAGGTGTCCCAATACTAGCCCATATAGTGTATTTAGTAAAGAAGGGCTCCCGAGTGGTGCAACCATCTAAACATTGGCACTGTCTGAAGATCATTGACCAGGAGTGTGACTTTTTTTTGTCTGTACTGATATTTCATGATTATAATTTTCATAATGTTCCTTGTAATCTTAAAATAACAACATCTTGAGATCACAAGAAAACATAAGATATTATCTTGAGAAAACAGTTGTTATCCTGACAAATCAACATGATGCGTCCGTGTGATGCTAGACGATGCTAGCGTGGGGGTCTGTTACTAACGCGACAGTTTAAAAGTGGCAGGTCGAAAAGCATACTGTGACTAGTAGAAAGTACATGCCTACTTTCATCCTCCTAGTGCTGGTAGCTTTATGTGATTGGCGAGTCATAACCAGTCAGTGGGAATTGGAAATGACTATAGGTCCCCTGTTTAGTAGGTCTCCATTTAAAAATGACACTTTTGGGGAAAATGGATGCATGCATGTGTCATGTTGGTCAGAGAGTTCACGGGGAGAGACTTCGGGAAGCGCGAGAGCATCATGGACAGAAACTGGCTCAGATCCGAGCACATAACACCCAGCTGGAGCAGCAGAGAGAGGGTGAGCACCTTGTTTACACTCACATGAGCAGAGTATTCATTGAATTGATTAAGGTTAGAAATTTGATTTAGGTGATGGTTCCTAATTGCAAGTGATGCCTCAGGTCTGAGATCTGTGGTATAGTTTTTAAAATCATAACGAAGTATTCAGTATTGCAGTAAGTGGCTCAGTTCAGCATACGAGCAGTCAGGCCAGATGTGTTTAATGATGTGTTTATTCACTGTTTATGAAAGAGAGTTACCGTAAAGTCCAAGATGATTTCGATTAGCCATGTATTGCAAAGTGAACCTCTGAGAATACTTACTTTAAATATTACAACATTGCTGTGAGGATTTAATTGTATTTAGCCACAGGAGCATTAGTGAGGTCAGATACTGATGTTTAATGATGAGTTCTGGATCACAAACACCACTCTAATACTTTTGGACAAATAGCATATCCCTAACTCTGTATGTATGAGTTTGTGTGTGTGTGTGTGTGTGTTCTATGCGCTCAGAAATTGAGCGGCGGCTTGCAGAGCTGTCAAGGCTGGGCAACTCGGCTCATCTGGAGGACCTGCTGCAAGAGCTGAAAGAACACGAGGAGAAGAACGAAGAGATTCTGCACCAACTCAGCACTCAGATTAATGGCCTACAGGGGTGAGAGACATAAACTATCTATAAATATATATAGAAAAAAAAACTTTAGTAGCTTCAAAGTCGTGGTTTTGTAACTGTGAGTTATTGTCTTAGCTGTGCTTTACGATTTATACCACTGGCTGAACTAAACTGTCTTTCAGGATGAAAGAAGCTGATGTTTCTTCAAACCTTGTTGAGGACAAGAAGACACAACATGTCACCTTTGACCTAATCTCTGTAGATGGCCCACTCTCTAGTCAGATCAGGTTTGGCTCATCCCTCCTTGATCTGTTGGTCAGGTATCTGGTAACCACCAGACACATACTAATCATAATATCTTCAGCCTGGAAATGAGACTTTGAACTGTATCACCAACATCCGGTTGTAAATCCGAGCTTGAGCATGCTTCTTCTTGGTACAGATCATTGCGGCTAGCCTACATGCACTCCGGTGGCTCTGATCCGGAGGTTCTGGCCCACATTCATGACCTTCAGGCTGACGCTTACACATTGGAACAAGCCAGAGCTAGAGCCGAGGAGAAGGCGGGGAAACGACGTGAGTAATGCAGTGTGTGGTTCTTTGTTATTTTCTCTTCAATCATCAGAAAGCTTGTCATTCCTCATCATTCTCCTCAGGAGCAAAGCCCCCTCATCGGACTGTGGGCTTAGACATTATGGCAGTGCAGCATGAGAACCAGAGGCTGGAGGAGGAGATCCTAAGGTTGCAGCTGGTCAGAGAAAGACACAGAGGGGAAGAGGGTAACTTGCCAGTTGAGAAGCTTTGTTGCATTGGCCATTAGCCATTGATGTTACTATAGAATTATAGACATACACACACATGTGGTCACATACACACAAATGTTCCTCGACTGCTGGCTGGCTGTCTTTTCCAGTGGCTTCTTACTCTTACTGGTTCAGGGCTCCATCTGATCCAAAGGCATCAGATCCATCAGGTGGCCAGCTTGCAAGCAGAAATATCCAGCCTGAGGAGGGAGGTGGAGAGAAGTAGAGGTAGGGGAGGTCCTTCACCTCCCCCACCAGTCCTTGGAGATCCACTAGCTCAGTCATATCAAACTCTGGTGAGTTTTATCTGCATGATCTGCAATTTTTCACAAGGCTTTCAGTAATAAATAAACAATAATGGTTACTGTTTTTCTGTAAAAAATAACTTTATCATGTGCGGTTATCATAGAAATACTTTCTGACTTGTTAACTTTCAATATGTATGTGTTTAAAGTACGGCTAGCTTTCATCAAACTGCTCTGACCACTGCTCTAACTAGATAGATTGTTTTTGTGTGAATTTGAACTGAAAGACTGAGAAACTCTGTGCTCAAAACCTTGAAGACTGGAAAAGTAGCATTGTGGCGTTTTTACATGGGGAGATGATTGATGGGGAGAAGAAGCATTTTCATGAAAAACATAAAGTGTAGTATTTATTAATGCAAAGGCACCTTCCAACTGCTTTTGGGGCTGTAGTTTTGCCTTACTGTTCTTTTCACATCTCTGTTAACTGTTTTTGTTTTCAATCAATCTTGCAGGATTATACTTTGAAACATTCAGAGATGGGCAGACATGTTGCTGACCCTTTAGACACCCTTGGTCCTGCTCCTTATGACCCTGTGTGAGTCACATGTTCTCTTGACCTTGTTAATCTCTCAGTGAAACCTCATATTGGTACTGAATCACAGTAGTCACACCAAGTCACACGCAAAACTGATCATTAAGTGTGTGTCTGCAGGGCCGGGTCTGTGATCTTCTATGACATGGTGCTGGGAGTAGACGCCACTCTTAGAGCAGTTTGTCTAATAGCCGGATTGTACTCTGGGGGGCAAGAGATGGGGCGACACACCCTTATGCCAACTGTCCAGTGCCAGCCTGCTGCAACTCTGGCCTATCCTCTCAGCAGAAACCCTGAAAACTATGCCCTACTGGCTGTGAAACAGCCTGTGCCAAGGTAAGACAGTATTGCACACAATTATCTGGGCTGATGTGAGCAATTGAATTGGATATTATAGGGAAAAGAGGAATTAACCTGTTACAATAATGAAACAAATGAAATTATAAACAGCACACACTCACACTGTGTGGCAAGATGTTGTTAGATGTGTGTTTTGTCCTGTGGGGGAGTTTTTAAGTGGTTTGGGAAGGATAGCCTACATTTATAAGATCTTCATTAGATCTTCAACATTATGTAGCAGTTTACCTAAACCATGTTGATGCTCTTCTGACTTGTAATAAGGAGAATAGCATCTCCATTGTAGCTACTCTGAGCTTGAAACGCTGCTAACTGCACTATGGAACTCAGGTGAAGTGGGCTGGACATTGCTTGTAATGCTGCGTTACATGAGACATTTGTGTAAAGTCCTGTAATATTACTCTACCACGTCAGTGGGACACATGCTTCTTCTTTCACTTGAGATGCCGGTTCTGTGGCACTTAGCTTGTCCAGAAAAGCATGTGAAAAGTGTGTCTTTTAGTGATGCCTCATAGCACGAATTATACTTTTTGACTGTAGAGGGAGCCCTGATTTAATTCTAAGAAGATTGCTATAGACTTGTACCTTTTTGTGATCTATTCCATAGACATATGGATGTATTCTCATCACAGTTGTTATACTCCCTCTGGTAACAATCTCTATTTTGGATTTTTTTTTTAAAATCAGACACACAGTGTTGTTTATGTGAAGCCCCAAAAGCTATTCAAGTACATTTAGCTCACCCTTGAGGTGAATCTTCTGCCTGATAAATGTGAATGAGTAAGAATGTAAGTGACTGTGTTACAAATCAGGTCTGTGAGTTCTTTCTCAAAAAGTAAGCAACACATAAACTGTGTTAACAACCACATCTACATCTCTAGGCTGCAGCCATCTCTCTCCCTGTCTTTGGTGCTGGAAGTGCAGGCTGGGGAAGGCTTGGACTCATCTAGTCAGGAGATCTATGGCCTTGTGTCCCAAGGCTGGACCATGCTACAACTCTTTGACCAGCACAACCAGGTTCGAAGTGGATTTTGGAGGCTTCCAATTCGTTGTCTGCCTGTGAGGCCCTCCCTCAGTTCGGCCCAACTCAACTCTGTTCCCCAGGTGATACAGATTTTCCTGGAGCCATACATTCAAACCATTTAGGACCTTTATTTTTGGATCTTTTTTTGTAGAGTAATTTGCACAAATATGTTCCCTGCTGTGTTAGTAAGGTACAGATATATTGCCTATGTCAGTGTTTTTCAGTATAAAAGTACAGAATGTTCACACCTACCTGCTCATCCAACTTTCTTTCTTTTGAACTCAATAATATAATTTATTATTATTATTAATTTAATTTATATAAAGAGGATATAATCCTCTTTTTCCTGTGGCAACAGTTTCTACTCTTCTGTTCTTGATCATATATACCACCCACACATCCCAAAAGTATTTGATTGTGCTCAATTAGTCAATTAGAGAACGCTGTTCCACTGCTCCACAGCACATGCAGTTTTTTGGCTTCAGACAGCCTCTAGTAAACACTTGACATTGAGCATGGTGACCTAGCTATGTCTAGCTGCTCCAGTGCGTCCTATTCTTTTGGCAGTCTTTTACTGTGGACATTATTCTAGCTGTGCATACCCATTTCAACACCTTTATTAGCAATGGATGCATCTTATTAGCTGATTAGAAGAGGTGTCTGGACACTTTTGGACATCTAAATCGAATCTCAATGTTATGACTGTGTTTCTATGGTCAGTTGGGAAAGATGGAGATTTGCCTTCGTGTGGTCAATGCTCGCGATGGAAGTGTGCAGTCTCTTGCCAAGGTTGACCCTAATAACACCCACTATTACAAATACCCACCAATGGTAGGCAACTTGATGACTCTTTTCAAATTGTTTATCTACTTATGTACTACTTATTTCGAAACGCTCTTAGTGGATACTTAAAGGATCCTGCCTGCACAAAATCCTTTCAATTTAATCCTAGTTCTAGGTCTGTAACTGTGACAGCAAGTGATGCCTACTTGTTTTCTTTACTCCAGGTGATCTCAAACGTAGCAACAGTGCTGGAAGACCAGACACCACACCTGACAACTCAACGACTTTCATCTAATCCTCCGCTTTCATTACACCCCCACACTGAGCACATGGATTCTGGTCAGAGGTGAGAATGAGAGAGAGACCCCACCCAGTCTTCCTTTATTTATAATACTCAAATGAATTCAATCATTTCATCAGGTTAGGTGGGGTGCTCTCACACATCTCTGCTGATCTGAGAGTTGCAATGTGTGGCTTTATGTGTGGCTTTATGTGTGTCATTATTATTTTTATTATGTTACTAAAACTCATCTTCAGATTAATTGTTTGTCCCAGCCAGAAATCTAAGCCATAAATACAAAGTAGACCCATGTACATCATTTTTGGGTGTTATTACTTGACATACCTGTTTGCTTTAATATCAGCATCAGTCTTGTCAAGGTTTAAGGATTTCTCCAGTCTCCTGAGTTTCTGTGCGCTATGGCCAACTCCTTTGCAAACTGGGTGCACATTTTCAAATAATTAAGGTCGAGGTCTGCTGATTTTGCTGATCAGTCCCAGTGTTCCACCATGTCCTGTACAGATTTGGACCTCTACACTCTACGGTGATCCTCCTGGAATGTACGAGGATGAATTTTGTGTTAACTTGACAAAAATGGAAAATCAAGACTCTCTTAAGTGACTAATGGAATTCTTACCTGACAGGAAGGAAACTAGTAACCAAATATTAGAGAGGAAATTATGCATGTGACATGTGTGCAAGTCTTTTGTCCGGGGAGCTTATTATACTAATTATGTTATTAATTATGTCATCACATGCAGTTATCACTTTGATGATATGTTTGACATCAAATTTGACATTCTCCAATGATAAATCACTTTTACTTCATTTTGGCAATTATAACAGTCTTAGGAAATGTGACAATTCATTTAAAATAAATACAATTATAAATGAATTTAAATAATGATATGGTCCATCACATGTTCCTTCTACATTCATAATACATAAGCAGTAAAAAAGAGCTGTTGCTCAAATGTTGTTTGTATTGTAATGATCACTGATGTTCACCAAAGCCATTCAAAACGCTTAGATATGTGTGTAATACTGTTTTAGACAGTGTTCTGAAGGTCCTCATCATCTGGCATTGCCATATCTTCATAACACTTTCTTTAAATGATCTAATTGAATTGCTACCCACACATTCTTCACAGTTCTGTCCACACAGACCCACAGTCAATGCCAATTAAAATCCCAAATATATAAATAATAACATCCTAACTTGTTAACCCACAACCACTCTTCACAACTCAGACGTTGGAGTCGACAGAGAATACTGTAAGGTAGGACCAAAGAAAAAAACCCCAGCAAAACCATGGAGCTTTCTTTCATTCTTGGCTGTGGTTATGCTTTGGTTTAGGGATACTTAGGATAGCGGACATAAAGATGGCATTCGTCAGAGACTGAAAGGGAATTGGAGAGGGGGTTGGATCCTTTTAACCCGGCACTTCAGAAAGCAGCCGGCACTTCACTCTGCACTTGTATTGCTGGGCGCCACTTCAACCAGAACATCCTAGCGGCAAGCAGCACAGCTTAAAGTAGCCTGCACACCAACTGGTACATTTTACAACAGCTGGCACACCTACCGGCATATCACACAGCACCTCAGCGAACCAATCAACACGTCTTAAACCACCAAGCACCTTTTGGAGTACATTTTACAGTGGCTTGGCACATGGCACACCAGAAAGGATCTTTTACAGCCGTTAGCACAGCAACTGGCACATTTTACAGCAGCTTGGCACAGCAACTGGCACATCTTACAGCAGTTGGCACATCAACCGACGCATCCTGAAGTAGCTTGGCACACCATCCAGCACATCTCAGGGCAGCCAGATCACCAACCGGCATATTGTATAGCAGATTGACACACCAACCAGCAGCCAGCACACCAAACGACACATCTTAAAGCAGCTGGCGCACCAATCAGCAGATCTTAAAGCAGCCGGCACAGCAACCGGCACATCTTAAACCAGTCAGCCCACCAACCAGCACGTCTTAAACCAGCCAGCTCACCAACTGGTACATCTTAAAACAGCTGGCACACCAAATGACACGTTAAAGCAGATGCCACACCAACCAGCACATCACAAACCAGCCAGCAAACCAGCAGACATTACACAACAGGCGTCTAACTGCCTACACATCTTACAGCAGCTTGGCCATTTGCCACCTCCTAAAGCAGCTGGCACACCAACCGACACATTTTAAAGTAGCCAGCACACCATTCTGGTGTAATCCTGTTTATGAATGGAAGAAAGATGCATTATTAACTCGTGCAGTATTGGAAAGTTTTAAAATAACGAGTAGATTTTTTTACATTAAAATTTAATTTAAAGTTGGCTCCTGGCACCGAAACCATTTGCAAATTGGGTGTGTTCTCCCAATGTAAAAGATGTTGCTGGAAATTGTTGTATTGCATGAACAAACCCTGGTCACACAGGTCTGTGTGCATCCATAAAACAGCACAGTCGAGTCAGTTCCGTGGACTTGATTATGTAAATATATATATATTTATTTTAAGTATACAGTTTTTGCTTCTCTCATTTCTAAACGTTAAGTTCAAAACCATAAACCTTTGATTGAACATCTTATTCAATTCAATTGCTATCTGGGTTGTTATACTTTGAGTTCTTTTTTCGGCTACAAATTCTTTGCAAGATTGCTTTTTCAGGACACCCTGTTCTGGATATATGGCTATGTGAACATGAACAGTAACGGAGATGGCCAGCAGTCTCTTATTCAGTGAAGAAAATATTACATTTTTCAGATTTTCAAAATTAGAAATGTACTCCACTGCTGAAACAACCCATGTTACATTGTCCCTACATTTCCTGTGGATGTTTGTATATGACCCATTTGCTCAAAGAATAAGTACCTTTGTACAAGTGTCTCTGTATGGTGCATTACCCCCCCCCCTCCTATTAAAAGATGCTTACAGCAACATATGGAGTAGTATTAGTAATGTAAGGTCCCAGGGACTAGTGTTAAATGATACCTAGCACATTTAGTTTTAAAATTACCTGCTTGGCATCAAATGCTAACAAAACTTCACATAAAACCTTTAGATTGATTTCTTCTAATAAAATTAGAAATATTGATTGGCTTAGACACATGCACCTATGCATTTTCATCCAATTATCACCTGTGTACAATCACCACATGCATTAATGAAAATGCATAAAATAATTGTACATTTCAACATTTAGCAAGAAAGGTAAAATTGCCTTATTCAGCTGATCAACAACTGAAGGTATGGACCAAGTGCAGAGCAAACGGTTTTACAGTAGGACATGTTACCAGGATCAGGTTTGGTAGGTCACAGCTTTAGCCACATTAGGGAAACATTCTTCAGGCTCAAATATCCTGTTTGTTCAAATCCCCTACAACAAACTAAACAAAATGTATGACAACTTGACATATGCAAATATCCTTTATTGAAATTCTACTACAATACAAAATTGGACAGACACAGAAAAGGTACATATTTACAAAACAAGAGCTGTTCATGGAGACTTGAGGCAGGCATGCTGTGCTGGTTGGAAGATCAGTGGTCAGCCAGGAGAGTCCCATTATGCTGAGGTTTCCACTGAGGAAGTGGAATTCACAGGCTGAAAAATAAATAAAAATACATTAACCCAATAAGTTAACCTAAAGCCAATCCAAATAAAAATTGCTGAGTGTAAAGGAGTGGATAGGACATTACTTTTGAGCAACACCACATACACCTCAACAACTGCCTACAAGTCACCAGCTAAAGCGGTATTACAATAAAAATATAAATAAAACCAAAAGGCCAGCAAATGACACCAAGCCGAGGCAGATCCTCCAGAGATGGGTCCACATACGTTTGTATGAAAAAAGATACATGGTGCAATGAAGCAACTTGAAGCCTAACCTTCCCTTAACCAGACCACCCAAAGCCACCTCCACTGACCCTACAATGAGAAACATTAAGCCTATCAACTCGCCTCCTGCTCCATTTTCTCCTGGACTCCATTGCTGTTGCTGGCAGAGTCGCCGCTGCCATTAACTGTGGTCTCTTGTTTGACCTTTTTAGCATCACTGTCCTTTTTTGGGCTCTCGTCTTCTGGTTTCCTCTGTGCAGGAACACAAAGCAGGATAGAACAAACTTTATTTCCTTCCCTTTTACCTCCTCACCTCAGCTCCTCATCCAAACTACTGCACAAGCTCAGAAACCCACAACTACTCATAACACATCACATTGAACTCCAGACCATCATCTCTCAACCGCCATGCTTCACATCATACCTTCTGGCTACAAAACAATCCAGCATGCATGCCTCACACATCAAGGTAAGGGGCAACAGTTGTCAAGTTGTGTACAGCGAAGCCAACACTGAGAATTACAGATGAAGCAACCCCCCCCCCCAAAAGCAATCACCCAAGAAAGTTAACCACCGACCTTCTTACGGACAAGATGAGAGATATCCGATGCAGCTGCTGAAGATCCACCATCAGCTGGCTTAACAGTGATCTGAAAGAACAGAAGTCTTTGTCCTATTATACTGTTCAGTTAAAGCAGAGGTCAGACTTGCTAGCAAAGACTCCAAACAAGACCACAATCAAGAACCAACAAACCTGGCTGGCTGTGGATGAAGATGGGCCACCGTTTTCAGCTGGAAATGCTGATGACGTAGACGCTCCTCCCTGAAACAAAGACACAGAACATTCAGATCCAGCTTCTCCAGCGCTCACCTCCATTAAATGGATTTGGATTTCTACAAGTCATTTTAACTCACCAGGGTCTGATGAATAGCTTCTGATGCTGCAGCTGCAGTCTTCTGGCTTTCCTTTGCATCTTCTATCTTCTCAGTAATCTCTGGCAGCAGCTGCTTCAGCTCCTCTAGCTCAGTCCTTTCTTCCTTTGCTCCCTCAGCCCCCTCTGCCTTGTCGATCACTTCCTGAAGCATGGCTAAGAAGAGTAACAAGTTTAAAGACTGTCCTGATTGAAAAGTTCAAGAGTGTGCCACAGACATGTCTCAGGGTGATCACAAGTGAAAGGCTACTCTGATTCACAACATACCCAGGCGACTCTCGATGACTTTGATCGACTTTGTAAAGTGCTCAATAGCCTGGCTGTACTGAGACGTGTAACTAAAGGTTGTGCCCAGCTGGTAATGAGTCTCTGCCAGCAGACGACTGTGAGGGGGTAGGTGCTTCAGTTGTATAGCCAAGCACTCCTTAAAGTCCTCCAGAGCTTGAGTGTAGTTACCTATATGAGAGAGAGAGCGAGAGAGAGAGAGAGAGAGACTCAGCTCAATGAAAGCTCTTGCAGGTTATGCAAATATAAGAACTAGTTAAGGCAGACATGAACTGAGGACCAGTGAAAAATGTGATTACTCTAAAACCAAAGCCCTGTAGTGGGGTCTGGTGGCATCAGCCCTATGAGAACTTCAGCGATGAACAAAGTTAAACTTTGCACGTCACGCCCAAATGTCTCCTTAGGCCCTCATATCCATTATAAATAAGTGATGTGCTTTAATGCCTCCATAACAATGTATAGTGCTTTCCGCCCAAAAATTTACTTACAAAACAGGCATTTTGGTTGCTTACATGACTTATTTCAGCATGTTAACACTCAAGCATGAACCCATTTTGGTCTTTTTGTTGTACATTTAGGAAAATAATGGCATATCCTTTTTTACTCCTCCTTCAGGTTCTGTAGATGCATTAGGGAAAGAGGGAAACAAGACTGCAAGCTCACCCATCCCAGACTTAATGCATCATTACATTAAACATACCAGACTCCGCACCAACTTCTCCAAGTTTCAAGAAGATCTGCGCTGCCATTAACTGGTCTTCTTTGCTCTCCTTCCTATTAAAACAAGTAATTTCACATTTCAAACCAAGAACTATGAATATAGGATAAAGTTATAAGATTCTTCCAAGCATCTTACCTTTTGTAAATAACTTTAGCCACTTCCAGCATCTCCCAAGCCAACTGAAGATTTCCAACCTCATCCTCTTCACTCTCCTAAACAGATACTTCATGAGTTCATGGAGTTTTTAAAAAAAAAAAAAAAAAAAAAAAAAAAACCCACCCACAGGTAACAGGGTGGAGAACATCAAATTCCATACCTTATCATCCTTTCCCTCCCCTTCCTCTTCCTCATCACCATCCTCCTCCTCATCTTCATCGTCATCATCTAAAACAAAGATTACAGTGAAATTAAACCAGCTAATAAAATGAGTCTTGACAATGTGCTCAAGTCACAACCACAACAGCAGACTAAAGCCCGGTGGAAGAAAGCATTCACCAAGTGGGAGACAGGAGGGTGGAGAAAAAGGGAAAAACCACCCCAACCACAATCCATGTGCTGCCCTCCATATTCAACACGTTTACCTCCACCTTCTTCCTCCATAGGTTCAGGAGCATCTTCTTCCCCCTTTGGCTCTTCTGTGCTCTTCACATCTTGCTGCGCATTCTTCTCAGACCCATTGGTCACGGCCATATCTTCCTGTTTTGAGGCTTCAGCGCCTTCATCCACCTTGTCTGCATTTTCAACAGCCTTTTCTTCACTTTTGACAGGACTCTCCGTAGTTTTGTCACCATCAGCTTTTTCTTCACTTGTGACCGGATGCTCTGCAGGTTTGTCTCCATTTTCAGCAGCTTTCTCATCAGTTTTGACAGAGTCTTCAGGACTCTTCTGACTTTCAGCAGCTTTCTCTTCACTTGTGACAGGATGCTCTGTGGTCTTCTCTCCATGTTTAACAGGAGATTCAGCCTTCTCTTCACTTTGGACAGAATTATCTGTACCATCTTCCTTTTTTGCTTTCGTGTCCCCAGGTTCCTTCATCTCTTGCTCATCTTTCTTTATCTCCTTTTTATCTTCTGCAGAATCTCTCTTGTCATCCGACATGGCATCATAAACCTGTTCACGTAGCTCATCTCTGGTTTTCTCTATTGTGGTGGAAACATAAGTGTAAACACAGGCTTCCAGGGCTGATTGATTTGGGGAAAACTTTGTTTGCAACAAATTACATGATTGGTCTGAGTCATATACACCTACTTAAAGCTTATTTAAATGTATTAGAAGCTACACTGCCACTCTTCAGTTGCTTCTTTCTCTTGGAAACTGAACCTTCACTACAGTGATTATTCCTTTAGTCCCACATCAGCCTCAGTTGTGCATGAACCAGAATCTTCTAAATGCTCAGTTTAGTATTTCAGTTAAAAAAAAAAACAAAACAAAAAAAAAAACTGAAAACACATCACATTGGGTAGATCTGGTGTTTCCACACACCAGTATACCAACCATCCAAGTTATCTGCACTCTCAATCTTGGAATCGTCCTGTTTCTCTCCCTCTTCCTCAGGTACTCCCTCCAAAGCATTCCCCAAGACTGTGTTCTCCATTCTGCAAGAGCACAGTGATTCAGACCGGGACACTAGCAATAGAAGCACTGGATTTAGTTTTACTCTAGAACTACTGAACAGACTGTTACCTGGCAAGCTCCAACAAGGATTTCCCACATAAGAAAAATGCCTCTCCACATTCATCAGCAGTATCCCCATATTTCTCAGCTCTAAGGAAGAACCAGATAAAGTAATCATTGGAACTGTGTACCAGGACATTGAAATTAACCTCAACACTCATTTATTGCGATCCATTAAATTTAGAAAGCACTGGTGGAGGAGCACTCCAGCTGCAAAATAGTTTAAAGGCCTAGTGGTAGTTTTCTCTAGCACACAGCAGTTTCCAAACATAAGTGTCCTAAAGTGACTGAACCCTTAAGATATTTTCAGTTATGCATGTGTGCACAGTTTTGACCAATATGCATCCTCAGCAATACTCACAGCATAGCACAGGCCTCCTGGAACACACCAACTGCAGACACAACATCACCCATGACTAGGTGCCGGTTTCCTGTGCCAATGAGCTTCTTTGCCTCTTCAGCCACGTCGACAGAACTGCAAAGAAATGACCACTTACAGGTTACTGCACATGCAAACAACTAGGACGTGATCTAGTCATTAACTACAGCTACCCACTCACCTGTCGGCAGCACTGGATGAGCAGGGCTTCTCTTCCATACTGAAAAGAAAAAAATAAATAAATAAAAATATCACAATCAAGTAGTTACCCATGTGACTGATCATTAGGATACATCACATTACACAAAAGAACAACCTCACAGCTTGAGGCATAACAGCACAGGATCTCTGCCTCTTCTGAGTTACAAAGGCCACGTTTGGCATGAGGTCACACCAGTATGCAATCCCATGGCATCCCAATGCATGCGAACAGGGCAGCCAGCAGGTCTTTGGTCAGTGTCAAACCTTTTTATGGGATCTTGAAGAATCAAGTGACATTAAACCACTCATGACCTTAACTGAGGTAAGGGTGATCGCGCTCCGAAGTAAAGCGGTGGTAGACAGGGCTGTACAGGCTCCTTTCCCCGCATGTGTTTATCCGGAGAGGCTAGCTAGCTCACAGCCGTTCACACAACGGCAGTAAGAGACCACCGTGTCCCCATCACGAGGCCACCAGAAAAACCGCGGCAACAGAAGTAATTGAAGCAGTGGTTACTGAACTAAGACAAGACGTTACAGACGTCCCTCAAAACTTCCCTCCCGAGTGGCCGTGTTTGAGAGGAGCGTGCAGTCACTGAAGCCACTCGTGGATATGACTTTAATGGTGTACTCTTCAGAAACCTGGGTCAGTGCGCGCAGAACAGCAACAAAAACACCCTGAAGTTGGAGAAGCAGGCGCTCCTGGCTAACTTTCGGTGCTTAACGTTAGTTGAGGAAAAGGAAAGGACGCAGCTAGCTTAGCCAGCTAACGTTAGCAACCTTAGCAGCAGCGTTTCGTTCTCCCGCCAAACCAGAGAGTCCAGCAGACGCGCGCAGGACGTGCTCGCGCAGGACACAAGCGTGGGCAAAGACACCCAGGCTCAACCGAAACTGCTCAACAGTACGTTAGCCTGTCGTTTGAGGGCTCTGGGTAAGAGCAGCAGTTCTCTACAGTTCATCTGTAGGTAATAATAAGTTGTCTCAGCTCTGCCGCTCATTGTCCTCCTCCTCCTCCTCCTCCTCCTCCTCCTCCACTGCTGCTGCTCCGCACGGCCCCCTTCTCCACTCACCTCTCAGCGGTCGACGCAGCGGCCGTCTCCTCTGGCATTTCGACAGCGTGGGGAGAAAAGCCAAGCAAGTATTACTCGACAAACAGAGGCGCTTACTCCACTGAATTCGCCTGAGAACAGAAGATGGCAGATTTGTGCGCCCTGGACTTCTCTCCCGCTTTGTTGGCGCCTTTAAATACGGATACAGCAGCCTCACTTCCGTCGAACTTTCACCCTGTGGCGAAACGCGGGAGAGTGCCTTTAAAGGGGAAGAGGCGCTTTCGCCCTCTCCTCTCTGCAGGAGGCACTCCGAGCTCACTCGCTCGCCCTCACTGTCCGATAGTCGAGCTGTCTAAATAAGACTAACACTAGCTGGATATTCTTATAGGCGAAATGCTCCCACTGCTACAATATTTGGATTGCCTAAACCACGGTATAGATAAGCTAACAGTAATAAGACACTCTTGAAAAAATAAATAAATAATATCACTTTTTATTTTGTTGTAGGGAGTGGGGGCCAATGTATATTTAGTTGTAAAACTTTTTCAAGAGCTTTAAGAAACCCACCATAATTATGGGAAGGTGCCAGCGTCATCATTTTCCTTATTTAATGGCATGTTAAAGCAACAAGAGCTTTCGTGAATAACTAGCTACGTTTTCACTTATCGTTATCTTTAACCGTCTTTAATAAATAATAATAAAATAATAATAATAAAAAAAATAACTAAACAGTTTTTTGGTTTTTCATTGAGATGTGAATTATTTTAACACTGTACAGAGAACCAACGTCGACCGTTTAGTAGCTTAATTTAACAAATAGCCTAGAAAAAAAAAAAAGATACATCATGATTTTTAAATTTACAAAAAAAATATAAAAAAATAATAATTGTGTGCAAAAATTTTCATTTTACACATTTTCTTTACATTTAGGTATGTTTCTCATACATTACTTCACTTATTTTCATTTAGAAAATCAGCCACATCATTTCAACAGGGGTGCCCAAACACTACATCTCGTTGTACACGTTTGGCCTGCCGTATGATTTGAAAACAGCCTATTCAGCAGTAATTCAACATCTGTCGAAAATGCACCTATTACGGTATGCTGGCAGCATAAATGACTTATATTGAAGAGGTATTCTGTAGAAGTTCAAGAATGATTTCTGTATTAACAAAGGCTTTTGTGTTCTTTATCATCATCATCATCACGAGAGATAAACAAGTCTTCTTCAGTACATAAATGCTCCTAAAACATCTATGTCAATATAGGACACCACAAATCCCCCAGTCAGTAAGAAAAGTATTTATTGTGTTCAGTATACAGAAGTGGGTTGGAGTTGTGGTGGGTTGGAAGGCACAGAATCTTGCAGCACGATGTGTTAATATGGATCATTGAAAGGGTAATGAGGATGTCCTGCATCTCTTGGTACGGGCTTGCCATCAACCTGGAAAGAAAAAATACCAAATGTAAATGGCCAAATGTGAGAGAACACTTCCAACCTATTGAAAGGAACATTTCAGGGTTTTCTGGGTTTTCCATTCGGGTTGGGTGGTTTTACATTCGGATGATACAGGCATTGTGCTGGACAGCAGATGTGTATCCAATCACCAAATAAAACCCAAAGGAAGCAAGCCAAAACCACCTGATAGGACAACATAAAACAAGGTTTTCTTTAATAAGTAAAGGAAACTCATTAAAATTACTGGCCACAATAATCCAACCATACACTACAGATATACACAGAGAGATGTACAGATATTTTGCCTTTGATACCTCTCAGAAGGTCCTGAGCTACTGTTGCACTGTTGCAAACTGAAATGACACTAAACATTTATAGGCCAGCAGGAAAGAAACTTACAGTAATAGTTGGCACTATGTAACGCCAGCCTTTATTCAACGCTGTCACACTGTTCATTTCCTCAGGCTCCAGAGTGAAGTCAAAGACCTGCAAGTAGACAGTCACGGCTATAACATGCTGAATAGTCCAAGTGGTGCCAGCTGATAATAATCTTTAATTTCACATGCAAAAGAAATAACCTGTAAATTTTCTTTGATGCGAGACTCTGTAACACTCTTTGGGATCGTCACTATGCCTCGCTGGGTTTGCCACCTGACATAATGCAAACAAGATCATTTACAATGAGATAATGTAATATTTACTAAAAATGCAACAAATAAAACACACAGCTCCACTCCAGCTTTATTCTCATTCACATGAAATGTACTATTAGTACACATAACTAAATTTCTGTGTTATTGCCACATTTGTTGGTGTATACTGTACCTGATTATAATCTGTGCAACAGACTTGTTGTACTTCTTGGCCAAAGAAGAAATTACTGGTTCCTCTAACAGAACTGGCTCATCTGGTCTTTTCCAGGCTCGGTCTGGAGAACCCAGTGGACTGTAAGCAGTCATCACTATTCCCCGATCCCTGCAGTGAGCAAGCAGCTCTACCTGTGCCAGGTATGGGTGGCCCTCCACCTGATTAATAAAAATAAAAATATATACAAATATGTTTTGGTAAGTTTCTAAGCATTAAAATGTAAAATAAAGAGGGTGATCTATACATATCCAGACAATAAAACATAACCCTGACCTGCAAAACGGTAGGCTTTATGTTGGCCACTGAAAGAATGTCGTCAATTTGTCGGCTGTTGAAGTTGGAGAGCCCAATAGCCCTCACAAGCCCCTTTTCCACAAGTTTCTCCATGGCAGCCCATGTCACTTTGTAGTCAATATCGTCGTACAGTATTGTCCCATCTTCCCTTTTAGGGAAAGCGGTATCCCCGCGTCTGAAAACAAAAACAACAAAATCTCACTGAGGGAAGAATCATAACACTGAAAGGACATCTAGTGTAAAGCCAAAGCGTAAGCCAAACTACACAAACAAACGGTTAGCAACAAGCTTGGACTGCTGTCAATGTGTACATCAGTAGACATTGCTGAGGGCAGGGGTCTCACTGGAAAGCATAAGGCCAATGAATGAGGTAGAGGTCCAGGTACTCCAGCTTCAGCTCCTTCAAGCTCTTGAGTAGGGCAGGCTCCACATCCTCTGCATGGTGCCGTGTATTCCACAACTTAGAGGTCACAAACACGTCCTCTCGCCTTAAGGCCTGAGAGTGAGGATAGAGAGAAAAGCCACTCATTTAAAATTGGTACTTGTAGTGGCAATACATATAAATAACAGAACAGAACAGAATAAAGATGGAAAATTATAATATTATAAATTTATGATGGGGCTGATAAAGTAAGACTAGTCCAGATTAGTGTAAGGTTTCCTGTATCAGCTCTATCTTTTAATTGCTGATTGCACACTTTTTCTAGGTGGGCATGTACATAGTTGTATAGGCTACTACCTTCTTTTAAACAGTCTTATTGGAAACTAGTGGCAGTGACACAGTGGGAAGCTAAAGCAGTGGTAAATGTCTATTGTTTTGTTTTCCATATAGCTTACTTAATCTACATGGCTGACTCACTTTGTCGGGTCCCAGCATCTCCTGCAAAGCTTCACCAATTTCTGGTTCATTTCCGTAAATGGCAGCACAGTCAATGTGTCGATAGCCGGACTGAAGTGCCCAGATGACCGCCTGCTTTACCTACAATAAAGAACGTTGAGAAAAAATACCTGAGTAAAGCCCTGCTTCCATTACAATAAGAAAAGGAAAGGTGCAGACACAATTTTTGTCAAAAAAAGAAAAAAAAAAAAACGATTCATTGAAATGAATATATTACAAAAACATAATGTATAGTGTAGTATTCATATCTCACCTTTCCTGGTTCACTCTTCCATGTTCCTAGTCCAACAAGGGGCATCTTTCGGCCAGTGTTGAGGACTGCAAAATCACTCATGCTTGCTTTGTGACTCTACAGATATAAGTTTAAGTAGTTCATATAAATGTGAAACTGACAGTCTGCATGTATATATTAAAGCCAGTCTGAATAAAACTAGTGCAGCTGTACCTCTGCTAATCCAATGCTCTAAGAGAGGCACTGAGGCTAAGCTGTATTATCATAGTGGCTAAGGAAGGAAGGAAGGAAGGAGGGACCTGCTGACTTGTCAGCTGACTTCCCAAACGGGCCAGTCACTGTATGTGGGCAAACCTGACAGCACTCAACATGACTGTTTTAGTATATGTCTTTTAAAAATTAATAATTCTCGTGGTTTGGAGGGAGAAAGACAAATGAAACCTTGAAAAACTACTTGAGCTGTTCACTGAAAGGTTCAACCCGTGCATACATTTACTAGCACCCTGTATAAATGTCGAAACTGTGCAGTACAGAAAGACAGGAATCCGTGGAGAGGGAGCTTGTCGTTATACACACAACTAAGAATAACTTCAGATAAGTTGGCTAGCTACTGCTGAAGCGAACTGTGCTAGTTACACAATTCACAAAGCTCACAGAGTCTAGAAATCAGCGCTGAAATAACATTTAACGCTGTAAAGAAAACATGGCAATAACGCGAGGTCTTGTTTTACTGCCTTACACTGCAGGTAAAGACCGCCCGACTCCGGCAGTAGGACTTGCAGGTGTGATAAACGGAGGGAACGGAAAACCTCAGGCGCTGCATTTCTCGAGTCTGCTGTTACTGCTGATGAACTCACATCTTTCACAACCAGACTCTGCTTGGGCTTTTACTCACTGTATATATCGAGCAGCGCCGAGCCAGATCCTCTATATGTTCCAGTAAAGTAGATCATAAAATCTTTAAAAATGTTTTATTCTCATATCACTGATGACGTTCCCGAAATCATTTCCGGTTTCTGAATGCCATCGTTTCAGACATCCAAAATAAAAGTCCGTGCACGCGCTTAACATTTCAGTTTGACGCAAATTTTACGCGTGAAACTATGTATTCGACCCCCAGAAAATATTTTATTTAAAATGTATTTTTTGAATAATTAAAATTCAATTCCGTAAGAAATGAAAAAAGCATACGAGTTGCGCCGCAGTTGCAAGAGGCGGGACCTTGCTAGTGACGTCACCACGCTGCATCCTCAGACTGTTTCATCTGCGTGACCAATCGGCTGCTAAGAAGGAGTCTTCATAGACTCCTACAGAGACCCGCTCAGCTTGTGCCTCGCCCCCCAGCTTGTGCCTTTCTAAGCGTGCCATCGTAGGTGAGCTGCTGAGGCATTATTAGAGGACCATTGATGAGGCTAATGGTATCTTTTCTGTCCATAAGACTCAGTGAACATCAGTATTCTGTTGATTTATTGAAGTTGTTAATTCCTGCTGCTTTTCTTGCTTTCCGTTGATTTCTGTTGTTAGTAAATGTAAGTGTTAGTAAGTGTAGTAAGTGTTTTTTTGTTTTAATTTGTTTGTATTATTACTATTTTACTGTCTTAATTCATGCACAGTTTAAGTCTGTTTATGTTGTTTTATTCTTTCACATGTGTAAGTGTACACATAAAGCCCATGTATTAATAAAGCCAGCATTCAACGTTGAGGTTGAATTAGAATATAAATGAGTTATTTTGTCCTTATAATTATTATAGCTAATTAAGGTATTTAGTTTCTAGGCCTATTCATGTCCAGTCCAGTTTTGGGGTGTCTACATAACTCATTTGGTTGTGTAATCTTGTGTGCATTATTTACCATATGAATGTGTATATGTGTTCATTTTATCACAGTGTTTAAAATTATGCTCAGTTTAGTTCTGTTTGGTTCCTGCATGTGTGGTAAGATAAGGTAACCCTTTATTAATCACACATTTAGGACATTTTAAGTCACAGCAGAAAAGCAATAGAAAAGAATATAAGTGTCCATAAAATTACAATAAATAGAACAATAAATAGACAAGCAGTATAAAAGGGAGAGGAAGTCATATTTTTTATTGCCATGAAAACGGTAATACATATAGAATATTGCAACAAAGTTACAATATGATAAAAATCATAAGTATTAGATTCCATCTGTATATTTATTTGCTTCTCCATCTGTATATTTTCTTGCTTCTTTTATTTCTATATTTCTATATTTATAAATATATCTATATATTTTAGTTTTTATTTAAATTTAACTTAAATGTAACTTTTATTTTAATATTTTTTTTTGCACTTTTGCACTTTATTTCATTAAGTTAAGGTTTAGTTTAAGATTAAATTTAGATCTTTATTGTATAGCTTTGATGTGGGCATTTCACTGCAAGTTATACTGTGTATGACTATGTATGTGACAAATAAAATTTGAATTAGATATTTTAGGTGAATAGTTAATTCTTGTATGTACATGTATAGTCTATGGAGACTGGTATGTGTCAGTGAAAAGTAGCCTCTTGTTAATCGTGGTGAAAGTATACTACTACTTTTACTACTACTAATTTTGCTGGAATTTAAGCCATATGACATCAAGATCAATGAGGTTCAATAATGTTTCCCAAAAGCTACAGCATTTTAACCAGTGTGTCGAGAAACTGAACCTGCGTCGTCTGAGGTAAGTGTCAGTGGATGGCCCAAACACGAACTGGAAATCTGTCGATTCACTGGAAGACCAGTTGAAACAGACTGGGATTCTGTGGAAGTTTTGGGCTGCACATTTTTAATGGCACATTCAGAACGAGGTTTCTTTACACTGACTGGAAACTACCAGATCTGCTATCCAGCCTGTACTGGTTACTCAAACACAGTCCTGCAAGGAGAGAAGACTAATCCAGGACATGTGGAGCCTCCGACTTCAAGAAAAATCACTGAAAAGGAGTTTAAAGAGCTGAACACTGCTTCATATGAGACTGTGAAAGCACTGACTGAAGACCCCCTGCTAACAGTCAAAATGAACCTTTTCCTTTCTGTAGCCAAACAAGCAGCTCCCTTTTCACCACGTACCAGACAGATGCACCGATGGTGCAGTTTTTATCCTTCTTTTACATGAAAAGGATGTTAAAGATTCTAGCTGTTGCAAAAAAAGGTGAATCCAGCTAAATGCCATTCTGCGGCAGTTCTTTCAGAGACAGAGAGGACATCCTGCTTCATCTGCATACGGCTGATAGCTCCAGATACTCAGAAATATGGCCTGTATGCTGTGGACTGTTGCTTCTCTCACACGGGCAGGTCACTGCAGTTTACTGCAGTCTATCAGATGATCCTACCTGTAGAGTAATGTACGTTAATATCATATTTCTATGAAATCACTGGTGTAGGCAGAGAAAGTAACAGAGAGCGGGTTGTATAATTTCTCTCTGAGTTACTGCCTCTCTGTCTGTGAATGCGCGCTGTGGCAGGACAAGTCCACAGCTATGTCTATAAATATGCGCTACGGTGGGACATTTCGATAAGACAGGACAACTCGACAGAACTCCGGCTAGAGATGGACGTAGCTGCCCTGAGAAAGTCAGCAGATGACTGAGGCAGCAGGACAGGATACATGGATTGTTGAGTCTAATAGCAAAGGAGAAGCAGAGTGAACTTGATGATGTGAAGGGAAGGATTGAGGAGGGGTGAAAGAAGCTGAATAAGTGCAGATATTACAAGTATCTGTCTAAAATGATGCCTCTGAAAATCATAAGCAGTTACCACACGGTGACCTTTTCTATCAGTCATCTTCTGTTGGTAATTTAAAGTCACTGGTTTCTTACTGGTCACATTTATCTGGATGTTCAGTACTGGAATACCTTTACTGGAAAACTTTTGCTCCTGTTTTTTTTTTTTTGGTACTTAAAAAGTCGAAATGGGTGAAAGTGTGTGAACCCTGGAGTCTGATGCTGGTCTGATTAGTGCCAGTCGGCTGGATGCAGCATCTCGTTAGAAGCGGAGCTGATGGGAGAACTTCAGAAAGCGTCTCTTAGAAACGGTGACGTATCATAACTCCAACCGTTCAAATGTCGCTGTCTCGTGACCATGTTATGAGATGAAAGTCGGTCTCCAAGGTGAAAGAACGTTCTGTGGAATCTAATAAAACCGAACCCCTGAAAGGGATCAGTCGTTTACCGACATCCAACTGAGCTTTCACTAGCTGCAGAGCCGACGAGCGGAACATGGCTTTTCCTCCGCCTTTCCTCGGGGTTCAGCTGCGGCCGGTGGTCCTCTGGGCTGCTGGCGTTTCAGCTGTAACCGCTTATGTTCTCTGTTCTAGGTGGCGGCGGATCCTGGACCAGCAGCGGACCGAGGCCTGCGATGGTGAGTTCAGTTAGCGGCTGCTTCCAGAGCACAGAGCAAACGTAGCTAACGCTGCAGTTACTGAGCGAGTAGCGGCGCTCTGTGCCTCTGTAAGAGCTCGCTTCTCTGCTTCAGGAGCGCTACACCCTCCATATTCCAGCATGCTTTAATAACAGACAGGGAGAGGAGGACTTTCACTAGTCCTGGTCTTATTTTCTCTCGGCGAGCTCAAATTTAATTGTAACCCCTCCACTCTTCAGCAGGCTAGTAATGTTAGCTGAATTTAGCTAGCTAGCATTATGCTAAGCTAGCTGTTGGTTTGCTATGGCAGCAGGTTACCCCAGTAAGAAGAAGTCAGGGCTGTTTTTCATTGGTTGGACTTTAGTGAATCTGCACTACAGACACTGTTTATGTTGTAAAACCTTCCTTAAATATTTCAGTCATTACGAACCATTTTAACATGAAATACTTCAACATGCTATTTCAACATTTTTCTTAGGAATGGATCGTCTGGAGCAGGAGATCTTCCCCTCCTTCTGTGTGCTCATCCCAGAGGTAATCTTTCTCACTTGGTTTGAAAAGACTAATGAGGATAAATGAATTGGGAAGATTACAGAACTATTCCTGAAGTGTATTCCTGTGTGTTGTCTTTGCTGTTGGAGGCGTCTCTGCAGAACAGAAATATTCCACTCTTTATTTAAATGATTATTTTCCTCTGTCTGGTTACTTTAACAGTCTAAAGATCTTGTTTTCTCTTTCACCGTCCCTGTAGCCGTCCTGCGGAGAGGTGGACAGAGCAAACAGGACGTTTGCCTCCACGTACTCTAAGTGGTCATCGGACTACAGAAAGGTTCCTCTGAGTTTTTATTGTGTTTCTAATACAGTTACTCTGCACACACACACATTTTATGAACGGTTGTTGAAGGAACTTTACTTCAAATCAATATTCACACTGATGAGATGTTTGTCCACATGATTTCTGTAGCTGGTGGAGGTGAAGCTTCAGCACAAGGCCAGCTACAGCGGTCTGGAGTCGGAGCACTGGTGGGTGCTCACCAACGACTTCTATCTTGTGCGCTCACTGGAGGTCAGTCAGTGGAGCAGATTCATGGTTTTATAGTAAATAGATGTTCTGTGGCCTGTTTTCTTTCAACCTCATGCTTTTCGTTGTGTTTACAGCTGCCTCCCCAGCATTTCGCCACCACCAGTGCTGTGGCCTGCATCAGGGTAAACCTACACACTCAGTCAATTGATGAGGCTTTTGAAACCAGTTTGTCCTTTTTTGATTTTATGTTAATCACCATCTCCTCTGTCCATTCAGTGCATCGGATCCTTCATCAGTGAGGCCAAGTTCTTCCTGCGCACCGAATCAACAGACTCATCAGTGCAGGAGGTCTTCCTGGTCAGTTCTTGTTGGTGCCTTTTCTAGTAATGTGGACCTTTTTAGAAATATGTGTCCAGTGACAGTTCTACACGTTTTCATCCTTGTTCTGTTTTTCAGAAAACCATGGTGGCCATCATGTTTCAGGGGGCCTCCGTCGATGTGGATGGCCGCTGGCGTTGTCATGACTCCAATGACAGCCAGACCCTGGAGGCACCTTTTGTGATGTCCAGCAAACCAAGAGGACCACCCCCAGGATTTTGATCAGCTGCAGGACACTCTACCCTGTTCTATTACATTTTATATATTTGATCATTTTATTATTAAAGTAATATTGTCTTAATCCCATCTAGAATTTCTATTGTTGTCTTTGATCGTGTGTGTCTGTTTTTTCAGAGGAAGTCGCTGTTTTGTGTGAACCCCTGAATGCTGACCTGTAGCATGGAAGTGGAACATTGTGTCCATTCATCAACAAAAAGGAAGTATTTTTCTTATTTATATTTGGGAACACATCTTCCAGAATTTCTTTAACCATGTTGGGAATACCTTTGTCTCACTTTGTCCGTTTTTCTCATTTGTCTTTTATGCAGAGATTAAGTGCAGCATCTCTCCTGGACGTGTTGTTCAAATGCAGTCACTGTTCTACATGACCAGAACCCCTTAATGCTGAAATGGAACATCATGTCCTTTCATCAACAAAAAGGAAGTCTTTCTATCTTTCTTATTTGTCCATCCCAACTCCCCTTTCCCATTTTTGATGTTTTTATAATCTTCCAGATTTGGTCTAACAATGTAGGGAATATCTTTCCCTCTCTCTGTCCATCTTTCTGACTGTAGTTTATGCAGGTGCACAATGTGGTATTCCTCATTGATCAAAAACTCCAAACAGTAGTGAAACTGGAGCTTCATGAAGACCCCCAGAACCTCGAAATGCTGACCTGTAGTATGAAAGTGGAATATTGTGTCTGTTAATCAACAAAAATATGAGAATACCTTTGTCAAAGTCATCACAGGACGTGTATCATCTCTGCTTTTAGATGTCATTGCTGTTCTAGGTGACCAGAATCTATTTTGCAAAAACAAACTGGCTGGCTGTGCTCTTCTCCTCTGTGATGCTGTGCTATACTGCATTTGAACTTTAAATATAATTTCTACTTTAAATGAAAAGAGATTCATGTTAGTATGGACATGTGTTAGCTTGCGGAAGCCCATCAGTGTGTCACTACCGGTAAGTGTGCTCACAAGAATAGACTGTGTGAGCTAGTTATTAAAATCATTGGGAAACGTTTAAAGAGAAAATACTAAATTTGTCAGTAGAATGTGTGTTCAGGCCTTCGTGTAGTGGTGAATATGAAGAGTTTGTGTTCTTCTTTAACTTACTTAAAGCAGAATATTTTGCCTCATTATGTTTTAAGGGAGTGATATCTGAATAAATGCCAGGGCCTAGGGATTTTGGGGACAGTGTAGTATTACAGTTTTGACTCGATCTTCACTTCATGTTTTAAACAGGTTTGGTTTACTCAGGAATGTGCTTCTTCATGAGTTTGCTTTTACATGGGTCAGTTTAGTCACATCACATTTGTATGATGTCAAAGTTTATCTGTAAGACCTGGGTTTTCCTGTAAATGGCACTCAAAATAGTTATGAAGGTAGCCAAGTGTAAATGGACATGTAAAGAAAATGTCCTGTTATGATTTCCTAGAAATGATGACACGTAATAGCACAGCACATGCATTAAAATCTAGCTCATATGCTTTTACAGACAACAATAATAATCAAAGACAACAATATTGACATAGGACAGTGGTGGAGCAGGGGGGTTGGGGGTTGGTCAAAGGCTCCAAATGTTTTCTTAAATTATTATTATTTCAAACAACCTCGTCATTTCTCCTCACTGTCTCTGACTGGGCTGGCAAAATAAATGCCTCAAACATTTTAGAAAATCACCACCATCTAGTCGTCGGTCAAAAGAGTGTTGTCAGGCATTGAGTCTGTCACCTCAGAGTGTTTTAAAAGTGTGAACTGCGATTTACTACACAACCTAAATATCATCCCTGTACTTCTGCTGGGGCTTTACCTATAAATACACACTGTGAGGAGGTTGGGTGGACAATGATGGGGGGAATAATGCTAGAAAATTTGAAAAAAGTAAAAGCGTCTGAGGACTTCCTAAATGTATTGTATATATATACACACACTCATGAGGACTGTTGCACCTACCCGCTTTGGTGCTGAGGAGAAAGATGAACTTCTTGATGGTGCTGAAGTTCTTGAAGGCCAGATTGCGCTCCTCTCCTCGCGCTGAGCCATCCAGACGCTCGTAGCTACAACCTTCCAGGGTAGGAGGCCGAAGTGAGCTCAAGTTTTAAAAACAGGCAGTACACTCATGTGCACACAGGATGTGATACTAAACCATAGCTGTTCTCTAGATCACAGAACAAGATAAGGCCAATACATGCGTGGCATCATTGCAAATGTACAGTAATCTATTATGTTACAAAAATGGTTAATTTCATTTTAAGATAAGATAATCCTTTATTAGTCCCACAGTGGGGAAATTCCCAGTATCACAGCAGAAAGGGATAGCAAGACACTCAATACAAAATGTAGATAAATACACTATATACACAATATAAATAATAGAAGTAAAAAAGCAATAACAATATTATTTACAGGTAATTGCAAATGACTCTTAATTGCATGTGTGTGTGTGTGTGTGTGGGGGGGGGGGGGGGGGGGAGATTGTATTGTACATTGTATTTTCACATTGAGGGATCTCTATTCCCTCAACATGTGTGTGTAGTTAAGTGTGTGTGTATGTGTATGTGGGGTGGGAACTGTTCTCCAGCATTGGTTGTCATCCTCCTGTCTCCCACCACCTGCACTGGGTCTAAGAGGCATCCCAGGACAGAGCCGGCCCTCTTTATGAGTTGCTGATATAAATGAATGCAAAACACTTTGCAATACAAACACTAATTAAAACTTGTTGAAACACTGTTCTTACCTAAGTTTTATTGCACTTTTGGCAAGCCCTAAAGTCCATGAAGTCTATTATTACAACTTTACCAGTCTAGGCAGAGCATTTTACCTGTTACCTTAAAACACCTCTGTTAGATGACATCTGATTTATGGAAAGCGTTAAAGGAGCCTGAGGCATATTATTGTAGTCAAATAGTAGTGTTCCAAGTATACATACAAAAAAGATTTGTGTCTGCACACAGTATGGGAGTTGATTTATTCAAATGTGTGTCACCTCTATACTCCAGATAGTCTTGAAGAATGTCCAACAGTCTGGTCATTTGGGAGAACAGCAGAACACGTTTGTTTTTTAATTGCAGTTCACACTTTTGAAACACTCAAGCAAATATTAACAGTAAGATCAGAGTGTATGAGGCAGAGGAGAAAAAGAGAATTATCACATAAAAACACATGAAAACATTCAAAATTGTGGCAGAACACCTGTTCAAGTTGGGTAGCTAGCTAAGACAGCAAACTATGGATACAAGATTTAAAAAAAAAAAAAAAAAAAAGAAATCAACCACAGCCCTCACCCACAGAAACCGATGTGTCAGGTGAGTCAGCAGTGAGGGAGGGTCATGCTTAGCGTAACTAAACATTAGAGGTTCACTCACTGAGACACTGGCTGAGGTCAGAACCCCTGGACCACAGCTCTGGTCAACGTTAGTGGAAGTTTGCTGTGAAGGCATTGGACGTGAATATTTACCGCAACCTAATAAACTTGACAAAAGATAGCTGTAGATACTGTGTTAAAACTAACTTAAGCAAACTTAAACGTAACATGATTGTAACATTTAATTAATGTATATTGCCATAATTAATAAGATATAATCATTGCCTGAATGTAAAAAAAACTACACTACTCTGAAAATATAGTTTTTGTGTAAATGTAAATATTGTATTACATATGCATTTAAAAACAGAATTGTGAAACCTGCTACAAGTGTATTTAAATATGTATATACCATTTGTCAAATATTTTTGTAAGAAAACTGTCTAACCATTTTATCAGCTCTGCTTATCATATAGGAGGACTTTGTAGTTCTATAATTACAGTGTGCAGTCCTTCTGTTTCTCTGCATACTCTGCATTTCTCTGCACGTGTGTTCTTGAGGGTTTACTTTATCACACAGAAGATTCATGGAAATGCAGGGGAAGTATGGCTCTGCCCCTGACATAGGAAATATAAGCAATTCTTCTAATTAAAACAAACAGTAAGATAACAGTAATGTGGTTGTTCATTTATTTTTTATTGTTATTTCTTTTAAATGTTTCCAGGCATTAAAAGTGGGGTGATTCCGATGTGGTTTGACTGGTTTGCTGTAGCTTAGACTTCCATTCAGTGCATTTAGACTTACATTCATCTTTAGCTTGCAGATGAAGCTTTTTTTGAAAGCTTTGGCAGTAAACACATACATGCATTTATAGAAATGCATCTTTAATACCCTGAAAAATCTGCTTAACTAAAAGAAAAATGTACAAAATATTACATTACATTACATTATTAGTCTGATATAGTTTTATATCAGTCCTCTTTCTCACTATGGTGAGGATTTATTTCATTAATATACTGTCTACGGAAATTAACCAGATACCAGTTACTTCGGTATATCATCATCACCTACAGGCCTATTGTTACCTTTTTAGATTTTGGTGTCCAAAAGTAGCAAAAAAGAACAGAAACTGAACTAACTAGCTAATGACAAGACCTTCATATGCACAGAACTACTGCAGTAAGTAAAACAATGTGCAAAATTTTCATTTGTAAAAAACAAAAAAACAAACAAACAAAAAAAAACGTTTTGGGGAAATGTTTAGACATTATTGTGTGATTTTTGATCAGTAAAAAAAAAAAGCAGAAATGCTGTTGTTGGTCCCGTTACTGGTATCTGGTTAGTTTCCATTGACAGTAAGCCTGTAGCATTTGAATAAGGGAGTGTGTTTGAATTGATCTAAACATCTAATTTGTGAACTATAGCAGTGGAGAAGAAAAATGCTGGTCTCACCCTGTCTACCTGATGGAAATATGCTCAAATTGATTGTGAAATAACATCTGTGTAATTTTAAACTTGTGCAAGAGATATGACTTTCAAAAGAAAAGAGGAAACAGTGCTTCTCATAATAAACTCTACACAGAGAACATCCACTGTGGCATCAGCAAACCATCTCTGCGCATTCCCGTTACATTTGACATCTATTCATTTGAGGCAAGTTCTTTTTTCCTTTCCCGATTCAGATTATTATTTAATTAGGCATCAGGCCGTCTCAAACAGCATCTTAAGGCTTATGTTTGTTTGTGCTCGTTCCAGCTGTTCTGATGGGGAACATTCATATTGCAAATGCGACAGAGCGCAACATTCGCCTTTACTACAAACGAGAGAAGATGCGTCTCGATGAGCTAAAGCTGAACTTTATGGGGGAGGCCAAGCTCGAGGCCACCGGCCCCTGTGGCAAAGTGTCCAGTGAATCTAAACTGGAGTTTAAGCGCAACGCGAATATCGGCTTCCAGATCCTACCAGCTGGAGAATTTGTGGACTTCTGCAATTTCAAATGTGTGTTTCTCACCGCTTACTACGAGACCGACAACAAGGATGAGAAGTTTGATGACAAGAACAACATCTTGAGTAATCTCAGAGTTTACAATCATCTGAAGCAGCCCACCTCTTTTATTATCACAAAGAATGGAGCCTTGCATTTGGCAAAGCACGGACACATCTGGATCGACAAGGACGGTGTTGATCATCAGCCCGAAGGACAAAGACAAACATTGATTAAGAAGCTGTCATGATTCTCCAGCAGTTGTCACTGTTATGTTGTTGTGCTTCTGGTGTGGTTTTCAACACCTGGAAACTTTGATTTCCTCTTAAAATGTGACATAGTGAAGCTTGAAGTAGTCAGATGAAAGTGTGAGTGTAACTTTTTAGGACTAATTATTATTATGATAACACAGAAATTCATAAAAACAAAAGAAAACCTTAATTGGCAAATTCTTATCAGACAAGCAGGCAACAGGCAGTCACCAACAGAATACAGAATATATTGGAATGTGGTGGACGAGGAATTCATGTAAAATAAGGTGGTTAAGAATTGCAAAAATGACATTGTAGGTATCAGTGCTATTAATTACTCAGTACATTGCACTGTTGACTGCTTAATTGAATATTACAATAAGAAAATATTAAATGATAAACAATATACTGTGATTATTTACATTTATGGCATTTAGCTGACGCTGTTGTCCAGAGCGACTTACAAGGTTATTCCTATTACAGAGGAGGGCCAACCAAGTGTTAGGAGCCTTGCCCAAGGACTCTTATTGGTGTAGCACAGCATAGTCACCCAGACTGGGAATCGAACCCCAGTCTCCCACATGGTGTGGTAACTCACTGGCAGGTAGTGGTGTTAAATGAGTTGGTATTGCGCCACACCAACCAAATTATCTATTTAGACAACTGCACATTTCTGCTCCCAAGTTTGATCCTCACTTTTAATATATGAGGAGTTCTGGAGATTAACTGTATTATTATTTAGCTCTGATTAGCACTGTGGACACAATCTTTAAAAAGGGTTCTTTAGTCAAGGAATTTGTTCTAACTGTGAAAGTCTATTTTCAAATTTTCTAGCCTTGTTCCCCCCATCATTGTACACCCAATCCCCTTACAGTGTGTATTTATAGGTAAAGCCCCAGCAGAAGTACAGGGATGATATTTAGGTCTAACTGTGACCAATCAAAGAACCATTTGGATGTTTAAATGGATCTTGGCCTGGTTAAATGGGCTGTTTAGATTGCTGGAAAACTCTCTCTATATAGAGATATCCTTTTCAAATGGCTCTATGGTTACAAGTCAAATAAGCTCATTTCATTACATTACATTACATTTACATTATCAGCGTTTAGCTGACACTCTTATCCAGAGCGACTTACATGGTTATTCGTATTACAGAGGTGGGCCAATGTAGTGTTAGGAGTCTTGCCCAGGGACTATTATTGGTGTAGCGCAGCATAGTCACCCAGACTGGAAATCAAACCCCAGTCTCCCACATGGTGTGGTAGCTCAGTGGCAAGTAGTGGTGTTATCTGTTGCACCACACCAACCACATTTCAGTATACATCAATCACTGTGTAGTAATTTTATATCAGTTTTAACTCTGAAATCTTCACTGAATGCTAAGGTCCGGAGGTGATTCTGAAGGAAGAATGAATAACCATTTTGAATTTCTCACTTGACTGTAATATAGTCTTCATTCTTTTGAAGCTAGAGTCTGAAAACCCTGATAACCCAGGCAGTGAGTGCACAAACATATAGATGAAAGAATCTGGTGTACATATACTACACTTCCAGAACAGGGACCCATATAAGTGACTCGTGATTCTTGGACCCATATAAGTGACTCGTGGTTGTGTTGCACAGTGAATCATCTAAAGATTGTTAGTTACAATATTCTATAAACCATAATCATATATTTCAAATGTATATATTTCATCTTGTGTTTCTAGTCATACCAATCGCCAGCTGAAACTGGTTTACAACATTTACACTTCAGTATAAGCAACAGAGCGAGTGGTAGTTGCTGGCAGTTCTCAGCTGTGGTGTATACACATTCCAGCACAGTAACAACACAGCAGGCGATCTAATCTCTGCGTTTTAAGTGGGTATATTTTAGTGGGAAAGGCTTGGCTTGGCAATTGCTGGTTTAAACTATAAGTTAATTTATCAGTATATCTGCAGGAAGAGGAAGAGGAGGGGCGAGAGAATGTGATTAGGTTTGGGTATTAAAATGCTTTGGTGTCTGTTTTTCCCATTCGTTATTTCTTGGGAACTGGTGTAGGAGAATGATAATGATCCTCCGGCAAAGAAAATGAAAAGCTTGTCTCTTATTGTTGTGATAGGTGAGTTTTTTTTTCTGTCTGTTTTTTTAATCTATTTTAACATATAACACTGTTCTAGTGCATCTCAAAAAATTTGAATATTGTGAAAAGGTGCATTCATTAACATAATTTCATTCACAAACTATCATATGTTATGCAAAGCGATGTAAAGTCAATCCTTTTGGTTTAGCTGTACATCAGTATGGCTTCAGGAATCAGGACAAGTTAAATGATTTAAATATTTCATTTTGAATTTATGTAAATTATGATCCACACAGTATCAACATACAAAGCAACTTTAAATGTAATTAATATAACATATATGACTGTTTATTTAAATGGAAATTCTGAACACAAATGAGTTTGGATTACATGTAAGATTCATATGCAGAGGTTCAGCTGCTTACTTTGTTTCAGTTTTCATTGAACTGAATTTGCTTACATTTTTAAATATAATGAAAATGTACAAAGTAAAAAGTTGATGAGATTAACTAAACTAATCCTTTGTTAATGCTAGGATTTAACAAGCTGCTTTTTCTGGTTTTTAGTGCTGTCCTCATTGGTCAAACATGGAATTTCAGATGGTATAACTAACACACACACACACACACACACACACACACACACACACACACACACACACTCCTGGTCTTTCACTGTACACTGTTAAAAGTGTAAGTTATTTGAGGAACTTTTGGAGGTTCTTCCATTTGAAACTGTGGAGAAACTTTTTAAGGTACTTTGAGGAATCTTTGAGAAAGTGTTTTTTAAAGAAAAAGGTTCCTTAAGAGGTTCCTCATTCCGCGACTTTTATGTCAGTATTATATAGAACCCTTTTTAATAAAATACATTCAGCAAATAAATGTGAATTTACAAATATACACACATTTATACACTGACTTAGATTAGACAGGTCTGTATGCTGAATTCTCTCTCCCCAGATGGCCCTGTTATGCAGCTGACACTAAGCAGGGGTTCTAATATGCCAATCCAAAATGTCACCAATACCCATGACAGTGTCCACAACTCCACGGGGGCTGAGGAGAGTCCAGAAAGTGGAATACCAGCAAAGGGTAAGAACATGATTTCTGCTGTGTTTTTCAATACAATTATTATCATTGTTATTCACTGTTTACTAGTGGGACCTGTCTACGTCTAGGTAACTCTACATATCATTCAGAAGAAGAACATATCTCTACAGGTATGGTGCCTGATGTCGTTTTTGTTTTTTTTGTTTAGTCAGATATTCAGTATCATATCCTTACATTCTTATTATCCTTCCATTTAGGGTCCTGGGTTTGGGTGGTCTGTGCCATTGTGATAATTCTACTCCTCATTCCTGTGATCCTGCTGCTTGTACCAAGCTTCAGGTAAGGCAGATGTTCCTGGTTAGTGCTGAAATGTGTATTATTAAATCATAAATCAAATAAAAAATAAACCACAACTGAATTTAGCTAGAGAGTTATACATCCCTAGAACTTGTAGAGTAGTGGAACAGTGGAACTGTGTTCTCTGGCGTGACTGAGCTCCATCCAGTGTCTTTGGGATGAGTTGGAGTGATGTTTGTGATTCAAAGTTAAACATCCAACATCAGCTTCTGATCTCACTAAAGCTCTTGCAGCTGAATGCAATCAAATCCTAACAGCAAAGTTCCAACATCTAGTTTAGGGCTTTTGGAGAGGACTGGAGGCTGTTATTGCAGCAAGGAGAGACACCCTTTTACTACTCTTGATTTCTGAAGAAACGTTGGATGAGCAGGTGTCTGCAGACTTTTGGACATTTGGAAAGTTAACAGTATCAGTTGTAAAATCTGTTTAATCTGTTTGATGAAACAATTTCACAGCTGAGAAATACACTCATGATTTACTCCTGGTTTTCAGGCAGCGAATGTTTTTCCCAGTCAGAGTCCCCACAGGGGTGAGTACCCATCAGGAAATGCCTCAAACAAAACAGGACGTGACAGAGATCCAGTGGGACCTTGCCTGGATGGAGATGACCAATTTGCTGGATAAGCAGCACTACCCTGGCAGCTGACCAGCCTGTGACAGAATTGGCTCTTACTAAAGAAACCACAAAAACAACCCTGCAGAGCCTCTATATGAGTGGTGGACTAGATACTAAGACAGAGTAATCCACCCTAGCAAAACTGTGGCAGACAAAATCACATACAGTAATAACAGCAACAACAAAACAAGGTAAATATAAAGGGGACTTTCTGTTGACGTCTGGGACATCTCTAATTGCGCATATTTATTCATCTTTATGGTTAAATGACATGGTATTGTATGTTTTACAAGTGTAAACAACATGAATGGACTGAACAATTACTGTTTTTTTTATTTGCTTAATTTAACATTTAACAATAACATGGAATGCACAAAGATAATAGCACATTATCTATAATATGTTTGCCTTTGTCCACTGTGTTAAATTCAGCAAATAAATCTGAATTTAATTAAGTGCATCATTTATTTTTATTTGGGAAAGGGTGGGGGGTGTTTCTAAAACCAGCACAAGTGAAATCTATACATACAGGGTCACACATATACATACACTGACTTAGATTATTAATTGAGTGGTGCTAAAGGTTTCTCCTCCTCTTCTGTCCTATTATGATAGACTTCAGCCAGCAGCTTCTCAGTGCCCACATCAAAAGGGCTTTTTGACAGCAGTTAAAGGATTAGCCAAAACAGATTTTAGATTTTAGATTTACACAAGTCAGGAATGTCTCTTGGAGCCTTTGAAGATCTTTGAAAATCATCCGTCCAAACAGTTGTGCGTAAGTACAGGAGAAGATGTAGCCACCTTGCCAAGGTCAGGAAGAAGACCCAAACTCTCCCTTAGCTAAAGTGAAATTAGTTTGACTGGTCAAGAACAGTCCAAGAATCACCAAGGCACAGGCCTGCCATGAACTAGAAGCTGCTGGAACACAGGGGTCACTGTCTACAGGCAAGCGACAGGTCACTTAGAAGTGTATGCTTAAAAGGTGGGTTTGTGCCGGGAAACCAACAAATTGAATTAAACTCGAGGATTCTTAAATGTCTGAATGAGAATGACACTGAACACTGATCTTAACACTATGTTTAGGACACAGTGTGATATTTAGCAGTGTTTCTCAAGCTTGGTCCTCGAGGCCCCACTGCCCTGCACATTTCAGTGCTTTTCTGCTTTATCACACCCAAATAACAGCCAGCTCAACTGTCTCACAATGGTCTAATTGCCTTAAACAATCTATAACATGGTAAAAATCCTTATCCTAAGTTTACTGATACTGTAATCATGAAGAATATGGACTGGCTCACCCTCCACCTTCTGTAGTTTGGGTTTTGGACTCAGAGTGGCTAAGTGTAGACAGATATGACAGAATGTGGTTGGTTGGTGCAGTGGATAACACCACTTGCCACCTGCCAGTGAGCTACTACACCATGTGGGAGACTGGGGTTCAATTCCCACAGTTGGTGACACTGCTGCACTACACCAATAAGAGTCCTTGGGCAAGACTCCTAACACTACACTGGCCCATCCTCTGTAAAATGAGTAACCTTGTAAGTCGCTCTGGATAAGAGCATCAGCTGAATGAAAAAATACATGTAAAAGGAAGATATGTTGATGAGCAGCGTTCACATGAAGTCTGGTAATTAACCAGAGGCAGGAACTCTTTCCTGTATTACACACACCTTCTTTAAAATGCCCCTCGACCCAAATGCTATTAAAAAAAACGAGTCGATTCCAGACACTCCGACTCCCAGAGTCATTTGCCATCTAAAAGCAGTCTAAAAGCAGAATGGTAGGAGAGAGCTCTTTCAGTCAGCAGTAATGTATTACAGCAAATGTTTAAATCTTCCTTCTGAAAATAACCTTATCTTTGTCCTAATAGTAGTGGCGTCAGCTAGATGTCCAGCCTGGAGCTTGTCAAAGAGGAGCCAGGCGCGAACAGCTTAATGAGTCCTAAAGGGAAGACTGCGCCTCGATTAATCACATGATCCACTCACATGAAAAAGTAACGGGTGCTGATCGTTAGTAACCTGAGGTTCTTTGTTCTAGGAGGTGAAGCAGGTATTTCATAACTTTGATATGAATCGTTAGAGGAAGGGAACACATGTAAGGTGCGTGATGATGTACTCTGGCAGGTACGGTAGGTTAGCAGTGTTCAATCCACGTGTCAGTTAGAGATGGGGAGGTGGTCGTGGTTTAAGGCTTTCCCTCGGTAATGTGAATATTCTTGCACTTTTAGGCTGGTGAGGGGTACAGCTCACTTTTCAGAGATTAGCAAGCTTGATCCGAGTCGGCGCGTTTGGTAGGGGGTTTCTTTCCTGATGAGGTCACACGATAACAGGAAAATCAGCAGTCTAATAAATATTTAATTATGCACTTTTACCGATTGAGAAATTCTGTTTTACAGCCTTGCTGTGAGCAGTTGTTATTAATTCCTAAACGTATGTAATCAGGACAGGCTTACTGCGCATGCGCACATCAACGTCATGATTCATGTGCTTGGCGGTCCGCCTATAATTTCATCCTACCTGGACTTTCCACATTTCATCAGTGCAGTCAGATAATTTGGTTTTTATGTTTTATTGTGTTTTTATTGTGTTTTTTATATATATATATATATATATATATATATATTATATATATATATATATTATTTATTTATTTATTTATTTATTTAATATATATATATATATACACACACACACAAGTCGACAGCTATGTATATAAATATACGCTACGGTTGGACAATTCGACAGAACACCGGCCCAAGCCTTTATGGGGCCCTAAGCAGATTTTCATTTGGGGGCCCCCATACCACCACCTCAGCCCCAGATGCTTGATCATCCCATAGGGAGAGAGATATTGTGCAATACGCTGAAGCCCCCGGGCCTTCAGAGGCGCATATCTGCATTTGCCCAACAGTGGCAGCAGCCAACAGCAGGACTTGATTACCCTAGTATTGTGCCAACTTTGAAAGTAAATTAATATAAAACTCGCTTTTACCTGTGTAATGCCATTTTGTTTTATTATTCAATTTTACTTTTCAAATATGTATTTTTAATGATGAGATCTTGGTGCTCTTGGGGCCCCTGGTAGCGTTGGGGCCTTAACCGTTGGGGCGTGTAGTTCGAGTAAGGCTTGGACGGGCTCTGTATGTAGCGCAGTACACCTGAGCACAACTTTCTGCCATGGGTTTACGATACTGGAGCTCGTACCCAAACCTATATGCTTGTTCATGCACCTATCTAATCAGCCAATCGAGTGGCAGCAGTACCGCTGTTCATAACATCAGAGTACAGCTTTGAGTACAGCTTCAGGTAATCCAGGGTCACAGTCCGGTTTTATATATAATAATTTATATTTTATAATAACTGGATCTGTTTGTATATGATTGGACCAACGAGTTGAATCAACGTAACTGTTTGAGTTGGGAGGGAGCGAGTCAAATGAAGCTGTGTACCAGTTTGACCAACGGTTTGCCTTGTTGATCTGTAGGCTGATGTGGCAGTGCAAGACACTGAATAAACTAAAGTGTGGACTTACAGTAGTTTCCCCCACCCTAATGTTTAGTTCTTATTTTTTTAGAGGTGGTTTCACTCAGTATTTGTCAATTGAATTGAGTAACAGCGCCGCCCAGTGGATAATCTTAAACCTGCCTCCCCTGGCGTGCAGTAAAATGCAGTCACTAATGGAAATTTCAAAATAACTTAGTAGGGGAAGAATCTCACTGTTTAATGTAAATCAGGCCCTCCAGCAGTACATATTCTCCCAGCTTTAAAAGTCTCTGGTTGAACCAGTTTACCCCACTTTATTAACATGCCGTTTATGCTAGTCTCAGCCTGGGGTTTGAGCGTTTCATGATGTATAGACCAATATCCTCCCGAAATGTATTTTTTATGTTTATGTCTTTTTTTCTGTGAAGTTTCTTTTTGAGATGAGCTCTTGTTGCAGCAGCGATGGGGTGGGTATATATGATGATGCAGACAGGGATTTGTTTCATGAAGACATGATGGTGTGATGAGGATCTGAGGTTGTTTGGTATTTGGCACGGACACATAGTTTTATGTGAATTCATACGTTTAGTTTTTTTTTCTTGTCTTTGAATCAAATCACGTTTATTGCCATGTCCCATTACACAGGTGTAAAGGTGAGTGAGTGAGAAACTTGGGTGCATCGTCCCTCACAGCAGTAAAAAAGAACAATACTGAATATTTACACTATTTACACTACACTACTGAATAACGTACACTGTACATGTAACATATACACACTATACATGCTCATGCTCTCTTGTATCAATATTGCACTGGTTTAAAGCAGTTTAAATGTACAGATTTTATATATAATCTGAATGTTTACATTAGTATTTACAAAAGACACTGGATGGGTGTGAATTCAGGTGTTTGTGGGTGCAGTGTGACTGGGCATAGGAACAGTTTCAGTAAGTAAGTGCAGGATGCAGAGTGCGTTTAAATGGGCTGGAGGTGTGATGAGACAGGTGCGAGTTTGTGGACTGTGGAACGGTGCACTGCGCTACTGGCTGTTTAGCAGCCTAATTGCTTGGGGGTAGAAGCTGCCTCTGAGCCCACTGATTCTGGTCTTCATGCTTCTCAACCTCCTGCTGCTGGGCAGCTGTGAAAACAGGCAGTGGCTTGGGTGGGTGGAGTCCTTAATGATCTATAATAATAATAATAATAATAATCAGATTGTTAGTTTTCTTTTATTGTTCCTTTTGAATTATGTTTGATACATTGGATGAAAGTTCTACAACACAGTCCTGTGAGACTCCATCATTCATAATACTGTGCAGAATTTATTTTATATTAAACACTGATTCCAACCCACTGACTTGAAGTCCCCTAAAATGTGCAGGCCAGGGTGCCTGCAGGACCAGGGTTGAGAAACCCTACACTAAGAAATACTGCTAACACTAGAGGGCAGACATGGCTTATTAGACTGACCTATTGCTGTTAATGGCTGGCCTTAATGCATCAGTCAATGAAAAACACACTTCCGCTGTGCTGTCAGAGCAGGGGAAGAAATTTGGCAGATAGAAGGGGTGAACTGTGACTCTGCCTGCTGACCGACCATAATTCAGAACCGAATTCCTTGAGTCAGGTTCATTTTACGAGTGTATGAGAGACTGTAGGTCTTAATTAAAGTAATTCTCTTATAAACAAAGTGAAAACCTGTTTGTGAGCGTATCCTCTGAGCTTGCTCATTGGCTAGAGGATGAGTGAGCTTTATATCCCAAATCATATCCCAAATCTGTCTCTGGTACCACTGTCCTCCTCCACACAATTGTAATTACAGCAGTGGGCAGCCATATTTCATTTCCCCTCCTACCTCCTCCCTCTGCTTTGCTGGAAGGCGAGTTGTGATTGAGCGTGTGCATTTTCTGAACCACAGTTCACTGCCTGAGGTGAACTGTCCTCATGAGAGAATCTCTATTGTGCGTGTGCACACACACACACCCTTTGATTATGCCTAGGTCTTAGAGAGCATAAAACAGTCCACATTCTGAAACTGCTGATCAGCGTTTTTATGTGTCTGTGTGTGCATGCACATGTAATCTGTGCAGCACTGAAAATTGCCCATAAAAACATAATAGATACAAATACATTTGAAATGGTTATACTAATGCACAGAATATATATATATATATATATATATATATATATATATATATATATATATATATATATTTATTTATTTATTATACTGATCAGCCATAACACCACCTTGTTTCTACATTCATTGTCCATTTTATCAGCTCCACTTACCATATAAGAGCACTTTGTATTTCTGTAATTACAGACTGTAGTCCATCTGCTTCTCTGCATGCTTTCCAAGCCTCCTTTCACCCTTTTCCTCAATGGTCAGGACCACCACAGAACAGATCATTCTTAGCACTGCAGTGACACTGACATGGTGGTAGCGTGTTGGTGTGTGTTGCGCTGCTACGAGTGGATCCGACACAGCAGTGCTGCTGGAGTTTTTGAGCGCCCCAGAGTCACTGTTGGGCTGAGAATAGTCTAGCAACCAGAAACATCCAGCCAACAGTGTCCTGTGGGCAGCAACCTGTGACCACTGATAAAGGACTAGAGGATGGGCTTCTGTCTCTGACTTTACATCTGTGAGGTGGAGAGTGTAATAAAGTGGACAGTGAGTGGACCCAGTGTCTCAAACTCCAGCAGCACTGCTGTGTCTAATCCACTCGAACCAACGCAACACACAATAATACCACCACCATGTCACCACAGAGGCACTGCAGTGCTGGGAATGACCCACCTGCTCTGTGAGGTCCTGTTGGGTCCTGACCATTGAAAAACTGGATGAAAGGAGGTGGATCTGCCATGCTCAGTTGTCTCTAGGTAAACGTGTGTGTTAGCGAATAGGTGTGTGTGTGTGTGTGTGTGTAGTACTTATTCGCCATTGTGAATTGTGCCCATTGTTGCACCTGCAGTGGCTCTGGGACCACTGTGGCCATTTCCAGGAAGACGCAGATAAGATTTATATACCATTCATCAGTTTCTGTTATCGTACAGGAGAATGCTCCGGAAGAGGTCTGTAATACTCAATACTTGGCAACAACAGAGGAAAACTATAAACAGGACACAGCTAAGATTTTTACAAAAATGATTACGCATCTGAATGAATATAATTGTTTTCATTTAATGAAATAATGTTTTCATTGTCATGGGAAAGGACTGTCAGCAACGACCTGATTGTTCTGTCAGCAGCAGAATCATTCTAATGGCCAGCATGGAAAGTCTTAGCCTTCTGCTTTATTTCCCTCATTTCAACAACACCCACTCAAAGCCACATTTAATATGTATTGTATCCATGGTAACTTCTGGGCACCATGTGCACATAAACATTTGAGAAGAGGAAGAGGAAAAAAAAAACAAAACTTAGTGCCATCAGCGAGCTGGAGGCAGACTGCTCTGACGTTCATTCTTGACCTCAGTCTGTGTCATGAAGCACCTTCAGAGCTTAAAATGAAATGGAAGAGTTACGCTCAGATACAGGTGTCAAGAGTCTGCTCAGTCTGCTTTATTTCTCACTGAGACATTCCAGGGAATCGTGGGTAATGACTGTACAGGGTTAGAAACAGGCTGACAGGTGTGGGGGGGGTTGGATAAGTGAGTGTGCTTAGAAAAGGAATTAAAACAATTTTCTTTGCTGAATCTGTCATGCCTCTGCCTATCAGAACTTTGCAACTTCAGTTTGTTCTAGTTGTATGTTATGATAAACGTACGTTACAGATAATTTTTTTCTTCCGACTTTTTTTAGGTTGCTCCTTTAGGATTACATATTTCCTGCATTTGACCTCAGCGTAAAACGTCAGCACTACATTTGTTCTCAGATCTGCATTTGTCATTAAATAGGGGTGGGCAGTAGGGGCTGAAGTCTAGCACGCTTCCTTGACCTACTAAACCTGCCAATTAATATAAATTGCCAAGCTTCAGAACTGCATTTGTCCTCAGACCTAAAGCTTCAGAACTGCATTTGTCCTCAGACCTAAAGCTTCAGGACTGCATTTGTCCTCAGACCTAAAGCTTCAGAACTGCATTTGTCCTCAGACCTAAAGCTTCAGAACTGCATTTGTCCTCAGACCTATAGCTTCAGGACTGCATTTGTCCTCAGACCTAAAGCTTCAGAACTGCATTTGTCCTCACCTAAAGCTTCAGGACTGCATTTGTCCTCAGACCTAAAGCTTCAGAACTGCATTTGTCCTCACCTAAAGCTTCAGGACTGCATTTGTCCTCAGACCTAAAGCTTTAGAATGCATTTGTCCTTGCCCACAGTTTTAGGACTGCATTTGTCCTCAGACCTAAAGCTTCAGAATGCATTTGTCCTTGCCCACAGTTTTAGGACTGCATTTGTCCTCAGACCTAAAGCTTCAGAACTGCATTTGTCCTCACCTAAAGCTTCAGGACTGCATTTGTCCTCAGACCTAAAGCTTTAGAATGCATTTGTCCTTACCCAAAGTTTTAGGACCGCATTTGTCCTCAGACCTAAAGCTTTAGAATGCATTTGTCCTTGCCCACAGTTTAAGGACTGCATTTGTCCTCAGACCTAAAGCTTCAGAACTGCATTTGTCCTCAGACCTAAAGCTTCAGAACTGCATTTGTCCTCAGACCTAAAGCTTTAGAATGCATTTGTCCTTACCCAAAGTTTTAGGACTGCATTTGTCCTCAGACCTAAAGCTTCAGAACTGCATTTGTCCTCACCTAAAGCTTCAGGACTGCATTTGTCCTCACCTAAAGCTTCAGGACTGCATTTGTCCTCAGACCTAAAGCTTTAGAATGCATTTGTCCTTACCCAAAGTTTTAGGACTGCATTTGTCCTCAGACCTAAAGCTTTAGAATGCATTTGTCCTTGCCCACAGTTTTAGGACTGCATTTGTCCTCAGACCTAAAGCTTCAGAACTGCATTTGTCCTCACCTAAAGCTTCAGGACTGCATTTGTCCTCAGACCTAAAGCTTTAGAATGCATTTGTCCTTACCCAATGTTTTAGGACTGCATTTGTCCTCAGACATAAAGCTTCAGAATGCATTTGTCCTTGCCCACAGTTTTAGGACTGCATTTGTCCTCAGACCTAAAGCTTCAGAACTGCATTTGTCCTCAGACCTAAAGCTTCAGGACTGCATTATATTTAGACCTAATGCTTCAGGACTGTATTGTCCTCAGACCTAAAGCTTCAGAACTGCATTTGTCCTCACCTAAAGCTTTAGGACTGCATTGTCCTCACATAAAGCTTCAGGACTGTATTTGACTGTATCAGACCTAAAGCTTCAGAACTGCATTTGTCCTCACCTAAAGCTTTAGGACTGCATTGTCCTCACCTAAAGCTTCAGGACTGTATTTGTCCTCAGACCTAAAGCTTCAAGACTGCATTTGTCCTCAGACCTAAAGCTTCAGAACTGCATTTGTCCTCACCTAAAGCTTCAGGACTGCATTTGTCCTCAGACCTAAAGCTTTAGAATGCATTTGTCCTTACCCAAAGTTTTAGGACTGCATTTGTCCTCAGACCTAAAGTATCAGGACTGCATTTGTCCTCAGACCTAAAGCATCAGGACTGCATTTGTCCTCAGACCTAAAGCTTCAGAACTGCATTTGTCCTCAGACCTAAAGCCTCAGGACTGCATTATCTTTAGACCTAATGCTTCAGGACTGTATTGTCCTCAGACCTAAAGCTTCAAGACTGCATTTGTCCTTTGACCTAAAGCTTCAGAACTGCATTTGTCATGACTGTACAGGGTTAGAAACAGGCTGACAGGTGTGGGGGGGTTGGATAAGTGAGTGTGCTTAGAAAAGGAATTAAACCAATTTTCTTTGCTGAATCTGTCATGCCTCTGCCTATCAGAACTTTGCAACTTCAGTTTGTTCTAGTTGTATGTTATGATAAACGTACGTTACAGATAATTTTTTTCTTCCGACTTTTTTTAGGTTGCTCCTTTAGGATTACATATTTCCTGCATTTGACCTCAGCGTAAAACGTCAGCACTACATTTGTTCTCAGATCTGCATTTGTCATTAAATAGGGGTGGGCAGTAGGGGCTGAAGTCTAGCACGCTTCCTTGACCTACTAAACCTGCCAATTAATATAAACTGCCAAGCTTCAGACCTGCATTTGTCCTCAGACCTAAAGCTTCAGGACTGCATTTGTCCTCAGACCTAAAGCTTCAGAACTGCATTTGTCCTCAGACCTAAAGCTTCAGGACTGCATTTGTCCTCAGACCTAAAGCTTCAGGACTGCATTTGTCCTCAGACCTAAAGCTTCAGAACTGCATTTGTCCTCAGACCTAAAGCTTCAGGACTGCATTTGTCCTCAGACCTAAAGCTTCAGAACTGCATTTGTCCTCAGACCTAAAGCTTCAGGACTGCATTTGTCCTCAGACCTAAAGCTTCAGGACTGCATTTGTCCTCAGACCTAAAGGTTTAGAATGCATTTGTCCTTGCCCACAGTTTTAGGACTGCATTTGTCCTCAGACCTAAAGCTTCAGAACTGCATTTGTCCTCACCTAAAGCTTCAGGACTGTATTTGTCCTCAGACCTAAAGCTTTAGAATGCATTTGTCCTTGCCCACAGTTTAAGGACTGCATTTGTCCTCAGACCTAAAGCTTCAGAACTGCATTTGTCCTCAGACCTAAAGCTTCAGAACTGCATTTGTCCTCAGACCTAAAGCTTTAGAATGCATTTGTCCTTACCCAAAGTTTTAGGACTGCATTTGTCCTCAGACCTAAAGCTTTAGAATGCATTTGTCCTTACCCAAAGTTTTAGGACCACATTTGTCCTCAGACCTAAAGCTTTAGAATGCATTTGTCCTTGCCCACAGTTTAAGGACTGCATTTGTCCTCAGACCTAAAGCTTCAGAACTGCATTTGTCCTCACCTAAAGCTTCAGGACTGCATTTGTCCTCACCTAAAGCTTCAGGACTGCATTTGTCCTCAGACCTAAAGCTTTAGAATGCATTTGTCCTTACCCAAAGTTTTAGGACTGCATTTGTCCTCAGACCTAAAGCTTTTAGGACTGCATTTGTCCTCAGACCTAAAGCTTCAGAACTGCATTTGTCCTCACCTAAAGCTTCAGAACTGCATTTGTCCTCAAACCTAAAGCTTCAGAACTGCATTTGTCCTCAGACCTAAAGTTTTAGAATGCATTTGTCCTTACCCAAAGTTTTAGGACTGCATTTGTCCTCAGACCTAAAGCTTCAGAACTGCATTTGTCCTCACCTAAAGCTTCAGGACTGCATTTGTCCTCACCTAAAGCTTCAGGACTGCATTTGTCCTCAGACCTAAAGCTTTAGAATGCATTTGTCCTTACCCAAAGTTTTAGGACTGCATTTGTCCTCAGACCTAAAGCTTTTAGGACTGCATTTGTCCTCAGACCTAAAGCTTCAGAACTGCATTTGTCCTCACCTAAAGCTTCAGGACTGTATTTGTCCTCAGACCTAAAGCTTTAGAATGCATTTGTCCTTACCCAAAGTTTTAGGACCACATTTGTCCTCAGACCTAAAGCTTCAGAACTGCATTTGTCCTCAGACCTAAAGCTTCAGAACTGCATTTGTCCTCAGACCTAAAGCTTTAGAATGCATTTGTCCGTACCCAAAGTTTTAGGACTGCATTTGTCCTCAGACCTAAAGCTTCAGAACTGCATTTGTCCTCAGACCTAAAGCTTCAGAACTGCATTTGTCCTCACCTAAAGCTTCAGGACTGCATTTGTCCTCACCTAAAGCTTCAGGACTGCATTTGTCCTCAGACCTAAATCTTCAGGACTGCATTTGTCCTCACCTAAAGCTTCAGGACTGCATTGTCCTCAGACCTAAAGCTTCAGGACTGCATTGTCCTCAGACCTAAAGCTTCAGAACTGCATTGTTCTCAGACCTAAAGCTGGTCAGTTGACAATGCTAGAATGATGTTTATAAAGCAGTGTATCTATATTTATCAATGTGTTCTAGGTCAGAGTTTTACCCAAAGTTTTAGGACCACATTTGTCCTGAGACCTAAAGCTTTAGAATGCATTTGTCCTTGCCCACAGTTTAAGGACTGCATTTGTCCTCAGACCTAAAGCTTCAGAACTGCATTTGTCCTCAGACCTAAAGCTTCAGAACTGCATTTGTCCTCACCTAAAGCTTCAGGACTGCATTTGTCCTCAGACCTAAAGCTTTAGAATGCATTTGTCCTTACCCAAAGTTTTAGGACTGCATTTGTCCTCAGACCTAAAGCTTTAGAATGCATTTGTCCTTACCCAAAGTTTAAGGACTGCATTTGTCCTCAGACCTAAAGCTTTAGAATGCATTTGTCCTTGCCCACAGTTTAAGGACTGCATTTGTCCTCAGACCTAAAGCTTCAGAACTGCATTTGTCCTCAGACCTAAAGCTTCAGAACTGCATTTGTCCTCACCTAAAGCTTCAGGACTGCATTTGTCCTCACCTAAAGCTTCAGGACTGCATTTGTCCTCAGACCTAAAGCTTTAGAATGCATTTGTCCTTACCCAAAGTTTTAGGACTGCATTTGTCCTCAGACCTAAAGCTTCAGGACTGCATTTGTCCTTACCCAAAGTTTTAGGACTGCATTTGTCCTCAGACCTAAAGCTTCAGAACTGCATTTGTCCTCAGACCTGCATCAGGACTGCATTTGTCCTCAGACCTAAAGCTTTAGAATGCATTTGTCCTTACCCAAAGTTTTAGGACTGCATTTGTCCTCAGACCTAAAGCATCAGGACTGTATTTGTCCTCAGACCTAAAGCATCAGGACTGCATTTGTCCTCAGACCTAAAGCTTCAGAACTGCATTTGTCCTCAGACCTAAAGCGTCAGGACTGCATTATATTTAGACCTAATGCTTCAGGACTGTATTGTCCTCAGACCTAAAGCTTTAAGACTGCATTTGTCCTCACCTAAAGCTTCAGGACTGCATTGTCCTCAGACCTAAAGCTTCAGGACTGCATTGTCCTCAGACCTAAATCTTCAGGACTGCATTTGTCCTCACCTAAAGCTTCAGGACTGCATTGTCCTCAGACCTAAAGCTTCAGGACTGCATTGTCCTCAGACCTAAAGCTTCAGAACTGCATTGTTCTCAGACCTAAAGCTGGTCAGTTGACAATGCTAGAATGATGTTTATAAAGCAGTGTATCTATATTTATCAATGTGTTCTAGGTCAGAGTTTTACCCAAAGTTTTAGGACCACATTTGTCCTGAGACCTAAAGCTTTAGAATGCATTTGTCCTTGCCCACAGTTTAAGGACTGCATTTGTCCTCAGACCTAAAGCTTCAGAACTGCATTTGTCCTCAGACCTAAAGCTTCAGAACTGCATTTGTCCTCACCTAAAGCTTCAGGACTGCATTTGTCCTCAGACCTAAAGCTTTAGAATGCATTTGTCCTTACCCAAAGTTTTAGGACTGCATTTGTCCTCAGACCTAAAGCTTTAGAATGCATTTGTCCTTACCCAAAGTTTTAGGACCACATTTGTCCTCAGACCTAAAGCTTTAGAATGCATTTGTCCTTGCCCACAGTTTAAGGACTGCATTTGTCCTCAGACCTAAAGCATCAGGACTGCATTTGTCCTCACCTAAAGCTTCAGGACTGCATTGTCCTCAGACCTAAAGCTTCAGGACTGCATTGTCCTCAGACCTAAATCTTCAGGACTGCATTTGTCCTCACCTAAAGCTTCAGGACTGCATTGTCCTCAGACCTAAAGCTTCAGGACTGCATTGTCCTCAGACCTAAAGCTTCAGAACTGCATTGTTCTCAGACCTAAAGCTGGTCAGTTGACAATGCTAGAATGATGTTTATAAAGCAGTGTATCTATATTTATCAATGTGTTCTAGGTCAGCACTCCTACGCCTGAAGTAGTGTGTGAATGCAGGGCCTGGTCTTATAGCTGAATCCTGGTCTTCAAATGCTGATACCTATTGCCAGTTTCCATAGTTACCTATTGGTGTTCCGGGAATTTCACTCTCTATAAGCCATAGCAGCCATATATCACTTACGTCTATTAGAGGCGAGTTTTCTATGCAGTTACAGTGACATTCACAGAAATGTAGGGGGGAGAGGGGAGTGGAAAGGGTGAGAAAGGGAAGAAAAATGGAAGAAAGTAGAGAGTGAAAAAACAGGCGGAGAGAGAAGAGAAAGGGAGAGAGGAGAAAGTGGATAGAGGTGGGGGGGGGTGAAGGGGGAGAGAGAGGGAAAGAACATGGATAAAGAGATGGGGAGAGATGAGAAAGAGAGAATGATAGAGAGGAGAAAGTGGATAGAGATGGAGAAAGAGTGTAAAAGGAAAGAGTGAAAAAAAGGATGGACAGAGTGGGAGGGTGCTTAAACGTTGCACAAACTGTAGTGTAGAATCAAGACAACAGGCAACATTCACAAGATAGTCTAATAGTGAATGTGTCACTCTTTTCTTCTCTTTTTTTCGCATGTAAATAAATTGGAGGCAGCTGGTGGGTGACAGTGAACCAGCTGTGTGAGAGTGAGGGAGTCTCTCAGTTTCAGCCCCCCTGCTTGGCTCTCCCTCTGATAATTGGCACTTTCAGCAGGGCACCTTGGAGAGCGAGGTCAAAGGCCAAGTTGTTGTCAGGCCTACTTGTTCGTCTGGGGAAACAGTAAATGTGGCATCTAATGTCATCACCTCTCACTTAGTGTCACCTACGATTCGAAGCAACTGGACTAATTAACTGGAATGCATTTGCAAATGAACCTACTGTCAGATTTATACAGATTTAGGACACAGTGGCAGGCTTCCCTTAGAATAAATGAAGGAAAAACCCTAAACCCCCTATGCCTGTTAAGGGTTTAGGAATCAGAATTGTTTAAAGTAGCACAGATTAGATGTGTGCCTTCATAGTTAGCTTTAGACACAGTTGGGACATAAATGCTTTCCATCAGCCTCCAACAGACAGATCAACCAAAGGTATTGAAGTCAAGCAACTTTAGGTGGCATTTTTGTTTGGTGAAGCAGGCATGACAGTAGGTGTAAGAACTGTGTAATGCTGAATGACCCGAGACATATTTATTCAAAAACCCTGTGATATTGCTCTACCGCTTTAATCCACATGCTTCTGAGGTTGTGATGGTTCTGTACCTCTCAGCTTGCTTACAAAAATCATGTATCATGTGCCTTGAGGGGTGGCCTAAAGTGCAATTTTTGCAATAGCTCTATCTATAGGTCTATCTATAGGTTGTAAATTGAAGTTAACTAGCTAGCAAGAATATTATAACACACTAAAAACTCAGTAGCTAGCTGTTATAGATAGCCTAACCAGACACCATAAGCACTAACAATATCAAGCTAGTTAATAGTGGCTCACTCCAGCAGCAAGAGTTGACGGTCAGAATCGTCTCCTGAAATGCTGTGTGTACTGAAGTCATCAGCCACCAAAGTCAACACCAAAGCACTGCGAAAACAGAACAGAGGCAACAGCGCCTCCCGGGAGTCCCAGTGCCTTGCTTTGTCCATATACTTTGAATGAAAAAAGTGATGATACTGCTGAGTAATGAGAAAATGTGTTAGAATAATGTAGTATGTTTATTTACAGGGGATGAAGAACATATGGGCCCTGCACTGCACTAAGGATAAACAAAGTGGACACACACACACAAACACTCACATACACAGACAACCCCAGAGGGCGTTTCATTTACACAGTGAAATAAAGACACTTTCACATAATCTCCCTAAGGGCATTTTTCCCTGCCACCTTGTTTCATAGAGACCTGATACAGTAACGGGACGTGTGTCAAGAGAGCATGCATGTGTGAAGCAGAGCGGTAACTATTAGATCTAGGTCACCAGCTTGGGCCATACATGTCAAAACCAATTTCTGCCAATACCAAGATGGGAATAAAGTACACGATATGGACACATGTATTGGGACTCCTGTTCATTTACTGTTTATTAAGAATGGAGTGCCATTCAATGCTGAGAGGCCTTATAGTAGAGTGATCATATTTTGGTTTCCAAAAAAGAGAACACTGAGGACACACAAGTGTCTGTTCAGGTAGGCCTAAGTTGTAGGACCATGGCAGTGTGTGTATAGAGGTTACATATCTCTAAAATCATGCAAGCATTTTAAAGAATGGTAATATATAAACATTTATTCATTTAACTAATAGTTTTAATAGCATATATAATCAAATAATAGTAAAGTGTTTAACAAGAAAAAAAAATTTAAAATTAAAAAAGCATATTAACAAATACAGCAACAAAAAACCCTTAATATTAACTTAAAGTAGTTGTATGCATTCATTAGAAGGGGTGTCCACAGACATTTGGATATATAGTATATGTTCGCTCTTAGCAATGTCACTAGATTGAACACCTACATTTGAAGCTTGTAAAAGACTGTTTTATATGTCAATATTAACGTGTAGATTATTATTGTTATTATTATTGTTGTTTTTAATGTCTGTTGAATCACTTCGGATGAGAAATTGTTTGTGGGGAAATCACTAAGCTGTGAAATGTGCTCCAGCCTTGCTGGACCACTTGCGCCAAGAGAGAGAATCACAAATGGAAATTGTTTTCAGTTGGATCTTGTCGCATCTCATTTTCCCAGAAGCCCTTATAAGCTCAAAAGAGAACTACATGGCTGGCAGTGAAGATGGCTGAGATTGCAGCAGGCCATAAAACCACCAAATCACCATAAAAGGCTGACCAACACTTCAGGATTCTCATTTCCTGCAAGATGTCTTACTCTCCTTCTGCTTGTATTGTGTGCTCTTTGGAGAGCTCTCTGGTCCTCCAGCTTTTACACTTTCACTGCAAAGCCTTCAGTCTCTAGTTCACCTGTGATAGGATGGTTTCAGGGCTCCTGTGAGAAGCTGTTAGCTTCAAAAGAATATATTTCTTACTTTCTGTGTGTGTGTGTGTGTGTGTGTGTGTGTGAGGGAGAGAGAGAGAGAGAGAGAGAGAGTTTAATGATGTTATGACTAAGGCATCCAGGAGCAGTTTGTTGCTCCTGTGCTGCTTGACTCATTGGAGGCTGGTGATAGAATGGCTGGAGAGCCATGGCTGACGTTGCCATGGCGATCCTTATGCTAAGAGAAGGTGTAAGTGAGAGAGTTGTGGCTAAACCTAGAGGGTAAGAGTGAAGCTACCACTGTATCACCATTCCGTACTCCCCTCGGCCCACTCCCAGCCTGCAGAGAGTGTCCAACAGTGAGAGTGTGTGATGCGCTCCAGATCTTGCATATGGCTTCCACACAGGAGACCTCAGCCCTGGCTGTGAAAGGCCCCTGTTCATGAACTCACTCTACTAGCACCAAAGACACAGTTCTTTTTACATGTGAAGCACCTCAGTAATGTGGCCTGTAACTCACTAGTTCACTCTCTCAGTTAATCAAGGGATATAACCTATCAATCTGGATTAGAATAACTTCACTTCGACAAGTAGACATACGAGGAATTGTCTTGGCAAGTGCGCACATGTACACTGTATAGACAAAAATATTGAGACACCTGCTAATTTGTTGTTTCTTATGAAATCAGGGGTATTAAAAAAAAGAGTTAGTCCTGCTTTTGTTGGAGTCACTGTCTCTACTGTCCCGGGAAGGCTTTCTGATAGATTTTGGAGCACTGCTATTAAGATTTGATTGCATTCAGCGAGAATGGGTGCATTTGTGGCATAGAGGGGAGTTCTGGGCCACAGTAAGGGGTTGCAAAGTTCTGTTTAAAGTGTGAAGGGTCCACAGCGGTTGATAAGCCTGGGAAAAAAACTCTTAGTATGTCTTGTTGTGGTGGCTTTGATAGATAGGGATGTAGTAGGAAGAGGTGCTGTCCAGGGTGAGAGGGGTCCGCTATTGTCTTGCCAGCATACTTCGGGACCTTCCAGTTCTATTGTCTTTTAAGTGGTAGGAAAACACACATGATGATCCCCTCTGCCGTCTTGATTATGCACTGTTTGGCTTGTACTTGTGAATGGTTGAATTTCTTCAGCTGGGTTAAACAGCTGTGTTCTTCTCCCTCCTTAGGTCCATAGGTATGGTGGTGCTCTGGAACTTAAGTGACTCCATAGTGAAAACCACAGAGCCATGGATAGTGGGTGCAGTTTCTACCACCATGTCTGCATTCAGCAGCATGTGGTTGCTGCTACACCAGGACACCAGCGGATCAACTTCCTTTCTGTAGGCAGACTTTTCACCTTTCAATCACAATAATGTCATCCACAAACTTCACAATTTGCTTGGACAGTTTGACCTGCAGGAGCACAACGATGTCAAAAGCTCAGCTGAAGTCCACAGACAGAACGCTTGCGAATGAAGTTTGAAAGGCCAAGTTTAGGGCCAAATATATGGCAGGGGGTCCAGCAATTAATGCATATTTTGCATTAATTTGGCAAAAGGTGCCCCAGAAGTGAAGCAACATAAACACTTTTTAATTCACCTTTTCTGTTCCACCTTAAATGATGCAGTAGTAAGTCTGCATGCCAGCTGAGAGAACTACGGCACTTTAGGTGGAATTGAAAATTCAAACAAGCTGATAAATAAGAAGCTGACTTCAGCTCTGTGAAAAAAGGAAAAAGATGACACCCTATCCCTCTTCAGTGAAAACTTTACTTTTACTTTAAATAACTCATTAACCTTGAATATCTGAAACATATCCTGTTACAGATATGATGTTTTCATGTTTTACTGTAAAATAACTCCACACTGCAGACTCTACACTTTTTATTTACCTGCAAAGAATGGTTGATTTATTTATTTATTTATTTATTCTCTTCTAAGCTCATAAGGGCTTCTATGAAAGTCTTCTGGGAAAATGAGATGGGACAACATCCAACTGAAAACAATTTCCATTTGTGATTCTCTCTCTTGGCACAAGTGGTCCAGCAAGGCTGTTCAATTCGACTCCTGAAGGACCAGCACATTTCACAGCTTGGTGATTTCCCTACACACAATGTCTCATCCAAAATGATTTAACGGACATCAAAAACAACAACAATAATAATAATAATAATAATAATAATAATAATAATAAAAAAACACACACACACACACACACACATATATATATATATATATATATATATATATATATATATATATATATATATATATATATATATATATATATATATATATTTATGTATATATAAAGAATCATTTCACATCAGTGACAGAAACAACATGGTCCACTCTCAAAGAAGGGTGTGTTTTTTCACCTCTGTGTTTATATTTCATAGATTCCATTTTTTGGACCCACCTTAATACACAGCCTCTCGAATTCTTCAGCCTTATGTTCTTTTTGTGATGCATTCTTCTCATTAGCTCCTCTTGAACATTTAGCCAAATTCCTGTCCTATTATAGTCTCTCTCTTCCGCTTTATTACCTCTCTAAACTTGGGTTACAAGCAAGTGAAAATGATTGTGGCATGAAAATAAACAATTACGTGCTGTGCTTTCAGGATAAAAGGCTTTATAGAATCCTTGGCGCTAAAAGAAGCTATTCATGTAGGGGCCTCTTTGGGCAGCCATGACGTGTGTGTGTGTAAGCTACTGCTGACCCATAACCAGCTGGCACACACAGGGCACAGCCTCACGGCTGTGTGTGCCCGTATGTGTGTATGCATTTTAGGATTCCACAGGCCCATTTCCTCTCTCTTGTGCTCTTTCTCTTGCTGTCCATCTATTGGAACTCCTCTAATCATTCTCCCTCTCCTCCCCGCCTCTCAGACATTCCCCTTCTTTTCAGCGGAGTTAATGCGCTATGTGTGTGAAAGGGCAGCGCTCACCTGATTACAGATGATCAGCGTCAGCCCAGTTTTGTCAGTGTGTTTGGGGGCATGAGAATGCAGAGTGTGTGTGAGAAAGAGAGAAAGAGAGAGAGAGAGACTGCAGAGAAATGACTGAATCATTTTCAGAGTTTAAACATATGGACATTCTGATCTTCACTTTAGCAATATTGGGAGAGCTTCTACTGAACCTGAGGTGTAATGACAGCTCATACCCAGTTGTTAGCATGCCAACATGATAACATACATGATCACAAGTGCACAGAGTTCCAATAGTTTTTGACTCTATATGGCATACTGTTCTCTACAAATTTGGATAAAATCTAGTAGTCCTAATGGCTGCTTTTACTGTTTCTAACAATGCAAAAAAAACCTTTGCCCATTTTTATAGTATACAGTATGTCATAGACATACAGAAACCACATAAACCAGTGAGACTGCTTTTGAAACCCCCATCATTAGAGGCATGTGTGCTTTTTCAGACCTACTGTGGTAACAATTACTTTAACTGTTTTCATTAATAAATAATCACATGTTTTGAATGAATGTAAAATTGAACTGAAGTTAGTTTAGTACTTGAGATAATAACAAGCAATACGTCTTCGCTGTAATCAGGCAACAGAACACCTAAAATGGAAATGTTCATTAATTTGGAGCTCTGAGCTCACACTGATCAAAATATTTAGACAGTGGCCTTTAAACAATGGACAGGCTCTGGCTGTTCTGTTCAGCAGGCCCACCCAAAACAGATGCAGGGTAAACACTTGTTTCCAGTGGTTTACTAAAAGTTTCATTGTGTAGCATAACAAAAAGAGGCTTCATTTGATGGACTGTTTAAATGCCTTTACTACAACAGCAACAGCAATGTACAGTTTTTTCCCCTTTAATGCAAATATAATCGATCACCCAAGACATGTTTGGCTTTTGAGGTTTGCTCCTTTAGTGTTTTCTACTGGAGCTACAAGGCTAATGTAGCTTACAATTTATGTGTATGAGATCAGTTAAATCAGCATGCACTTGCCTTTACCTGCATCAGGCTCAATTAGACGTGCAGATATGATATCTGACACTTAATGACACACTGTTACCTATAAAAATGGGCAAATGCATGCATAACATTGGCTTTGAGATAGCTGCTACTACTGTTTCTAGTAATCCATTGACCGCAGCCCATTTGTATGCCTGTGTCTTACAGTGTCAGAAACCATGTAAGCAGCTCTATGTAAAGCACAGTATTAGTTTGCAGTGCAAAACAACACAGACCTTTAAGAGTGTATTCCAAGGATCAGGGAAAGTGTTAGGGTTGAGTGTTAACTTTATGCTCACATCTCAAAGTAAATAAGTTTTAATTAAATGGCCTAATAATAACAGTAATAAACAATAATAATGAAAATAATATAGGTAACCTTCTTCACTGTGTTCTTATTATAGAAAAAAGAAGGGCATATGAAAGACTGTCAGTCACTGACAATTTGTTTGTTAATATGAAAGTGGATGAGTGTAGTAGAGATAAAGCAGTGGACAGAGAGAGAGAGAGAGAGAGAGAGAGAGCGAGAGTGATGGAGAGAGAACGAGAGTGATGGAGAGAGAGAGAGAGTGAGAAGGAGGATTCTCGCTGATAATCCACACATAACATCAACATCACAGCCGGGCCTCTATTAAACAGCCTCCGACACTGCAGAGGTTAAAACAGGACAAACTGAATTACCAAGCACAGCTAACACAACTCACGATGTGACACGCCTGTAATTACACATCTGTGCATGTGTGCGCGCGTCTGTGTGTGTGTGTGTTTATCTTGTCAGTTTATGCTTCCTCTCTTAGCATTGCATTCTGTGTTTTCTCACTGCCTTGTTATTCTCTCTTGTTTTCAGTCGTTCTCCTTCTGCTCAGGCCTGATCTGCTCTGCTCGAGTGTGAGCTGAATCTCAACAGCTGTGTGAGCCTGCCGCAAAGACTCCTGGGACTCTCTCTCTCTCTCTCTCTCTCTCTTTCCCTCTCTCTCTTTCTTTATCTATTTCTCTCTCTCTCTCTCTCTCTCTCATTCTCTCTGATTCAGATTTAAGGTAGCTTTATAAGCCTGACTGTATAAGTATAACAGTAACAATAACAACAAAATTGACACCACTGATTACAATAGTAATACATAAATAACATTAGGGGCACTGCGCCGGGATATCGATAACAGGGTTGTGGGTTCGATTCCCGGTCTCGGCAAGCTGCCACTGTTGGGTCCTTGAGCAAGGCCCTTTACCCTCTCTGCCCACCGCTCTGGGTGTGTGTGTACTCACTGCCCCTAACACATGTGTGTGTGTGAGTGTGTGTTCACTACCAGATGGGTTAAATGCGGAGGACACATTTCGCTGTACAGTCCACACTGTACAGTGACAAATACGTGCACCTTTACCTTTTTACATGTATATTAATAATCATTAATGCAATAAAACCATTAGTGCATTCACTATCTATCTATCCCTGCACCTCTGTCTATCCATCCATCCATCCATCCATCAATCCAAAGCTGCACTCTAAAGCCTAGGCTGCAACCAAGGTAGCACAAGTCCTCAGTAGGAGCTGAAAAATATGCACTGTAAAGAACTGCGGTAAAATAACGGTCGAGCTGCAACAGAGGCATCCAAGCAGTTGGAACAAAATCATGGGGTGGATTTTTACTTTCTGGACCTGAAAACCTTCTGGACCTTTGCTCCAAAAACCATCTGTCTCTCTCTCTCAATTTTAACTTTGTGCTTGTCAGTGACACACAGAGACAGACACAGACACACACAGACACACACACACACACACACACACTAATGGATCTGTGAATTCCAGCAGCTACTGCTTCTGCAGCACCTGCTATATTTAGCAGGAGTCTCAAAACACTGGTGTTGAGCTGCGTTCTCCACACCGCAGAAGCAGCGCAGGCCTATTCCCTCTCCAATCTGACACATATGTTTAATCACTCTGATTTCACCCTTGTCTCATCTGCTTCAAACACACATCTTTTTTTGGCTGGCAGGAAAAAAGCTGTGCATTACAGCTGTGCCAGTGTGTGCCAGCTTGAAGTCCGATGTGTGCTTAGGTGTGTGATATGGTTCTTACATTTACATTTACATTTATGGCATTTAGCAGACGCTCTTATCCAGAGCGACTTACAAAGTGCTTTGCTATTTACCCAAGAAAAGCCTTAGCTAGTTAGAATAGACTAATAGTTCAAAAGATACCTCTAAGCTTAGACATTACTAAACACAAGACAATAAGGTGACCATAGTACTCTAATCGTCCAAGTACTCTCGGAAGAGGTGGGTCTTCAGTCTGCGTTTGAAGACAGCGAGCGACTCAGCCGTTCGGACACCCAGGGGAAGCTCATTCCACCACTTTGGTGCCAGGTCAGAAAAAAGCCTGGACGCTTGTCTTCCGCGGATTTTGAGGGATGGTGGGTCGAGCCGAGCCGTACTTCAAGCTCGAAGGGTTCTTGTTCTTTCTGAACTGAAGCCATCCTGAGTGTGAGACATACTTCACAACAAAGCAAGCACACTAAATGTCCAACTTTAACTTGCACCCATTGCTGACACAGATGTGCAAATGCACACACACAGCTTGTCTAGTACCTGTATTGAAAATAGAAAAGGACTCTCTGGAGCAGATAAATATTAACCTATGGGCACCATGCCTAATGCCAGCCATTTTTAATACCCTCGATTTCAGAAAAAAATATGAATGAGTAGGTGTCCCATTACTTTTGTCCATAGTGTAACTATATAGTAGACAAAGTTCTTTCTGTGCAGGAGTTTTAAAGAGGAGCATTAACCTTAGCTCCATGATAGAACCAGCCCACCGTAGACTGTACAGCATCACTACAGTAAGATTTATCTCGGTTTTGATATGACGTTTTATCATTTCCTCTGTTTAATGCTATCATTGTTATTAAAAGATGGCTTGTGTTGCTCTGAGATCTGTGTTTCTTTTTTTGTGGGATGGCCCCAGGTCACAGTTAAAGACATCAATAGTTATGTCTGATTACGTGCGTCATACAACCTCTCGCACTTATTGGTTTGTGCTCTCAGGAGGCCGGTGAACAATCTGTCCTCTCAGTTATTACACTCATAGACAACACATTTACACACAAGAGGCTCAGGACTGTGTCCCTTACAAAGCAGAGCAGTGATGTAAGTCACAAGAGAAAGTGCGTATGTGGGTGTGTGATTCTCTCGTTGCTGTGAAAACCTCCTCAGTTCGATACGCAGCCTGCTGCTGGGAGACTGCAATGTGCAGCAAACTCAGACATCCATCCATGTTCACACATATTTTGTAAATGAACCATTTAAAGGGATCCTAGAACATCAGACTGTATTTATGTCTTTTTATGGTTCAATAATGAGATCTCAGTACATGGAAGTGACATACCATGCACCTCAAACAAAATCTGGCATGACAAAATCATGAAACTGTTACGCACCAGTTTCAACTCATTATATTTACACAGCCAAGATTTACATAAATTCAGCCAACTACAGACAGCCCTAGTCAAAGCTGGTGAATGGGTAAAATGCGGCAGAGAATATGGTGGTGTTGATACCGGACAGCGGCTCATCACCACCAGACGGCTTCTCCTAGTGTGTGCTAGTGTGTGTAGAAGGGGAGCTCAAACTCGGTACATCAGGAACTAAAAGGAAGCGAAAGTCTAGAAACAAAGAGGGATCTGTGTTTGGCTAGAAGCTAACGCTAGACAACCAGCTTTTACCATCTCTTCCCTTCAATGCCAGCTAGCTCCAAAACAAACTGGACTATCGGGAGAAAAAAAGGAAAAGCACCAGCTTTTCTTTTTAACAGTAAAATTGAATAAAGCCAAACTCGGGTAAGTAAGTGAGAGCAAGGCTAAAGGTGAACCTGACTACAATCTCTTTAGCTTGCTAATAGCAGATTGTGCTGAGAGGACACAACAAGAGGACAGCGAAATTATACATTAAGCTTTGGGAACAATAACTATTCTATAATACAGAGGTCTTCAAATCTGAACCTGAATCCAGACTTTGTAACACTTTGTTAGTTTCTCTTTAGCCATTTTGTAGCTCATTTAACCCGGTGGATTAATACTTCCAGAGATTGGCTCAGAAGGCCATTATCATAGGACCCTGGTACAGAATGCCTCTCAGCCAATCACACAGTTCAGAACTAACTGTGGTAGGGGCAGTGGTGGCTTAGTGGTTAGAGCTGTGGGCTATTGATGACAGGGTTGTGGGTTTGATACCCGGGCTCTGCAAGCTGCCGCTGTTGGGCTCTTGAGTAAGGCCCTTCACCCTCTCTGTTCCCTGGGCGCAGCAGCAATGGCTGCCCTCCGCTTCGGGCACGTGTACTCACTGTCCACTGTGTGTGTTTCACTGGTGTGTATGTGTGTGTTCACTGCACAGATGGGATAAAAGCAGAAGCCAAATTCCATTTGTGTCACAAATGGTAAATATGGTTGTCTTGTCTTGGGACAGTTAGAAAGTATTTTCCTTGGCTGATGATGACGGGAGAAAAGTGCAGATGATGATGATAATGATGAAGAGAATGATAAATTCTATAAAGCTCAAACTGCAAAAGTACAGAACACAATTTTTTACCTAAAGTCTAAAACTGGCCCATATTACACAACAGCTCTGTTAATGACTCATTATTACATTTGCTGTGTGTGTGCATGTGTGTGTGTGTGCATGTGTGTGTGCGCAGCTGACACACTGTCTCTATTTTCCTCTCTGAGGAGCACCTGCTGCTTTCTCTGCACGCCACAATACACATACATTAAAGACACGCATTTTTACAAGAATACTCAGACTAAAACGTCTTGTTCCAGTGTTTTATTCATCATCTGGCTCCAGTGAGTCAGAGAGAAATCCCCCTGGATGAGCAACCCAAAGCAGACCTACATCACTCAGGGAAATAACTTTATTACTGTAATAATTAGCAGAGCAGCTGCGATCAGTCAGAGGGCTGCAAATTAATTGTAATGGAAAGTTTTGTTATTTAAAGGTTTTCATTTTGCACCAAGATATGGCGATCGTAAAAGCTCACACTCTTCCTTAGAAGACGTTTGGAGTGTGTTTTCAATTGTATCAAATGAATGCTGCAGATGGCAGCGTGTAAGCATGAGCTAAAAGTGAACCCCTTAACACACTAAGGCATATTATTCAGTGACTACAGAAACTTTTGTACAAACTAGTGGGGATATTGTTTGGGAATAGAAGTTTGTAATAACACTTTTGGCCCACCAGTGGGCAATAAGCTGTTTAAGGGGTTAAATAGAACATGATGGCAAATGGACTAAAACTAGAGTTAATGTGTACTGTATATAGTCAAGAAACAACGGTTTGTGGTTCTGACTGGTCAATTTGAAAGAATGAATTCAATCATCTTCTTATCCACCCATGAATGAGTAAGAATATGGAATTTCAGATATGACATATGTTCTGAAAGCATATTTCTTGTGTTGTTTTATTTATTTACAAGATACTAACACTAAAAGTGAATGTGAGCCTGTCATAATTTAGAACTGTTTCGTAGGCCCTAAAATAGATCCTTGAGGGACTCCACAAGATTCACTGAACACAAATTGGAGTTGAAGGAAACTACATAATCTTAAGATGTAACTCCTATCCATAGAACTTAATTAATATAAGCATTCAGGCAAAACTTTACTAACATATTTAAGTCAAGTTGATGCATTGTGAAATAATTGAAGTTGTGAAGAATATCACTAACACTAACTAACATGGTTTAGTACCTGCCAATAATGATCTAAGTGGAATTGTAGAGATGCGTATTTGGTGTATTTGGCTGGTGTATTTACAGTGCACTCTTATCCTCCATGTTCTTCTCTGTTGCAGTGTCCATGGATCTTCATAAACTCCACTATTTCTGCCTGTACTGGCTCTCTTGCACACAATAATCGCATTAATACAGCAATCAATATTCTTAATGATGATGAGAGGGCAAATGAAGTAGAAAAAATAAATAAATAAAGGAAAGACGTGATTAAGAGAGTTTTGCACAGAAAGCCACAGATTTACTCTGAAGTCCATTATGGAGATTTGATTAAGTCCAGCATAATATGTTTTCCTCCACACTCTTTCTGAGTCCAAACAAACAACATACTGCACACACACACACACACACACTCCTCACAGTAGACAGGGTGTGAGACAGAGAGAAAGTACCCAAGTGAGGTTGGAGATAATTACATAATTCTCCATGCTATACCCCATGTTCCATAAATGAGGATCTTTAATTAGACTTGACAGCAAATTACCCAGTGGCCGAGACCCCCTCCGTCAGCTCTTGCACCCTTAACTCCTCCACTGCTGCCCTGATGTGGACACCCAACACTTGCAGTTGCCCCAGAGAGACTCAGGTCAATGACTGCCTAATTGCTCCCTGGCCTGTAGAACACACAATCACACAGTACCTCTGCATGCTCATTGTGTGAAAGGATCCCTGCACAGACCCTCATCCTCAGGTCTGCAGACTCTTTTCAGGGCCGAAGAATAGCAGAAATGTTAGTGCAGTTTGTGCAGTTGTCTGTGATGTGCATGTAGGCTAATTATACAAAAGCACATACTAGCATAATCATGGTAAATGCTAAACAATGCTCCCCAGCATTCGGCTACGTAGCAGTGGAACATCGTTCTTTACAGTGATGGAACTTTATTCAAAACCTTTAAGATGAGTTTAAATGTCGTTTGTAATCCAGAACGTCCAGAACTTCAACATCAACAATATTAGTGTGTCACTGCACTAACCTCTCACGGCTGAATGCAATCAAATCCTCAATCAGATCTCAGCAGAGGTGCAACATCTAGTGTAGGGCCTTCCCAGAAGAGGACAGGCTGTTACTTCAGCAAAGCTTGACAAACTCTATTAATAATCTTGAATTCAGAAGAAACATTGAATATGAGCAAGATTAGCAGGGGTCTAGAGATCTTTGGATGTATCATGCATAAGAAATACAGCAGGCTGTCAAGTAGCCTGCAGCAGGCTGTCAATCCCCGTCTATAACCAGCTGAACCCTCTACCCTCACAAAAAGAAGCCAAACTCAGGACAGATTAAAAGATCATTGGTGGTAATCTGCCAGCGCTTTAGGAAATATTCAACAGCAAGGTCATGTAGCACTCTGGCAAGATTGGCAAGTTGACCCCTCTCACCTTGAACCGAAGGACACACTTGGTAGGACATTTAGAGCCATCAAAGCCAGCATAACTAGACATGCTAACAGTCCTTTCCCCAGAGATCTTGTGGCATGGAGTTCATTCCAACATTATACGTTTTCCCAGCTCTAACACTCCAGATTAAGCTTTAGGAGCACACAATCATTAGCCAATTATGTGCAGAAAATCATGAAACCGCAATGGTGGACAGGCTGAATTGGAGGTGTAAGCATTGTATAAAATGGGAAGGTCAGTGCTAAACGAACATCTCCATTGTTCTTGTCAGGAAAAAAAGAATGCATAAATGATAAACTGCCTAATTATAATCGTCATTTTAGTAATGGGTACGGTGTACATAATAGAGAATCATGTAAATTCTCCCAGGTAAAATTTGAGAACAATTATAAGGAGTAACCCTCGTCCCACCGACCTCCCTGCACAGGAAAATTATAGTTATTTTGGTTTGGCATCATTATAATGATGGGATAATGTTGATTTGGCGTGTTTGTACACCTGATGCATTTAGACTCTGTGAGAGGAAAAGTGTTATATTTAGTACACACTTACACACATGCACACACATCTCTGTTTAGCCTCATTGCTCATCTTAAGAGTCCACAGAAGAGCACTCAAGAATCCTGGAGAGGAAATTGATCTTGTGTTTCCTTGTAGGAAAAGAAGTACATAATGGGATGGTAGTGGATATATTGTACTGACAAGATAACAACAAAAAAAACAGGAAAAAAAGAGCTCACGTTTAAATATCTCCACATTTAAATATGTCTACAAAATCCCAAACAAATCTTCCTCAAAAATCTATAAAACATTAAAGAAACTTATCTGCAAATTGTCGCTGTCATGCAAAGCCTTGAAGAAACCTTCTTAAAGCACCACTGTGTAGCACATTTTGATACTCAACTCACCTGTAATAGGGAGAATGGGGTCTCTGTCATTGCTGCTCCAAGTTAAGTTGCATTACTTTTGGAAATATGCCTACCAAACGTGAAAAAAAAAACAATTCAATTGTGAGAATAGATGTATAAACATCAGAGGTGTCAAGTAATGAAGTACAAAAGCTTTGTTACCTTACTTAAGTAGAAATTAAAGTAGAAAAAAATCTATACTTTACTGGAGTAATTTTTTTCAGCCTACTTTTTACTTCTACTCCTTATATTTTCACGCAATTATCTATACTTTCTACTCCTTACATTTTAGAAATAGCTTTACTACTCCTATTTCATTTTGGTTTGCTTTCATTCTCGCTTGTCATTGTTCAAAAAAACAAAAAACATCCAAACAAACAAAAAACCCTATCCAGACAAATCATGTGGGAATTTGATTGTGGTTGGATAAGAAGTATAAACATATACCATTCTGATACCCTTTTTGTTTGTAAGCAGTTCATTGCACCTGCACGTCACGTCACACTACAGCAAGCACATACAGATGTATGTAGCCTAGCATGAAGATGTCCGTAACAGAGTAAAATGTCCCAACTAAGCACCACATTTCCAGCCCAAGGTTATTGATAACATGCTTCTGAAGTATAACATTATAGTCATTATGGCTTTTAGAAACATGTTTTTTGGTTGAGGTAGGGTAGTGCACTATAGGCTCCTGTGGCCTAAGCTTTTGGCATTTGTTTTCCTTCCATTACTTTTACTTTTTTACTTTAGGTAGTTTTGAAACCAGGACTACACTATTACTTGAGTAAAAAGCTTAAGTTGATACTTGAACTTCTATAGAAGTCTTTTTAAACCCTAGTATCTACACTTCTACCTGAGTAATCATTGTGAATACTTTTGACACCTTTGAAAAACATGAAAAAGTTTAATAAAACCATTCTAAGAACTTCCGGAATGGTTATAAAAGACAGACGAAATGTTCTAAGAACTAAAAGTTGCAACTTTAGAATGTTTACATAACATCCTACAAGCCAAATTTGGGAGGACAATGATTGTGAGAACTGTGTAGTGCTGCATAACCCCAGTTATATTTGTGTAGTCCACATGATCCTTTGACTTTCGATAATGGTTCTGTATCTTTAGCTTTAAGCTTGTCCAGAATGCATGTGCAAAACATGTCCTTCCTGAAGGATGACTGAAGCACAAATTACACTTCCCAACTACAATGAGAGCTCAGGAGCATAAAAATGCCAATTCTTGCATACTGCTGCTTTAACTTTTAGTAAAAGTCAATGTACAAAGATGTTATACCAAGTCATTTTGAAGTAATTTTTTATTAGTTCATGCATCATTAAATTGACACAATGTGAAGAACAAGTGCTAGATTTACATTATGTCAAAAAATGACAAACGGCAAAACTTATAGTTAAAAGGTTTTTGCCTGATGGTGATGATATATTTCTACCAAAAGTTTAGAATGTCAGGATTTGCCATTATACTCACCACAATCTTTCTTCTGTCACCTCTACTGCTTGTCTTTGGTTCGCCAACTATGGATCGATGTGCATTCATACATTTACAGCTTCTTATTGGTGAGAGAAATCATAGTTATTCTATTTTTCAAAATTCTCTTTGTAATAGGCTACTGTGTGAAGAACCTCTAAATTGGTAAAGAACCTTATTATCAAGTGAAAGTTCTTTAAACTTGTAAAAGATTCTTCACAGTCACACATCTCTATTACAAATATGGCTCTTATGGGAAGCAACAGTGATTCTTTTGCAGAACCCTTTAAAGAACCTGCATTTTTCCTAATTTACTCTGAAGAAACTGCTTTTATCGTGTCTTCTGCGTTTCTTGTCTCACTCTGCTGAGCTTAATGCCTCTGCTACACATCTAATTGTAATTGTGCTACTGCTGGCACTGAGCTGCAGTGGCAGTGCTTTCTGTGGCAGCACAATGACAGTGATTAGAGGCTGATAAAGGCTGTGATTTGTGCTGTGCTCTGAGGCGGAGCTGCTTCTGATTGTGCTGGGCTCCTGCATCTGAATGTGAGTGTGGGGGAGGGGTATAAAACATATCCTTACACACACACACACACACACACATAAACGCGTGGAACTGGTGGATATACGTGACCATACTCGTAACTCGTAATTCAACTGATGATCAACTAGCCTTTGTTCTTTGTCACTGTTCTAATTTCAGTAATTATTTTTGAACTCCTGTACGGTTTTAATTATACTAATTTAAAGGCTTTAATTAGACATTATCTCATAATGTTCTTTATTTCTCTAAAAGGCTGTGTTTTTTACAGTACCTAGCCTCAGTGTAAAGGTTTCTTCATTCATGAATATGTAGCTCAGGCTTATTACGTAGTAGGCTTAATTCTTAATAAGTGTTTCTCCTATCATAGCAGTGTGACGTCAAAGTCTGGCCCTAAAACAGGCCCTGTTTGTTTAAGCGCTAAAACCTTAATTGAATTGAGGATGAAGATGGATGCGTAACAACCTAAATAGCCAGTAAACCAACCCATGTAAGGTCACCATGAAACATAATGACCATGGCATTTTCAAACAATGTAAAGGACATCTGCTGTGACCCCAATGATGTAGGATAAATAAATAAATGAATATATATATATATATATATATACTCTATATCATATGCAACCCAGATTTCACACATTCATTAGGAAGTTTTGAAACTGCAAAAGAAATGAGAAAACTTATTGAAATATCCAGATTGAATATGAGCTGTACAACAGAGCTGTAGATTACTCTAAAATTATACATCATTTATAATACATAAATTGTATACAAATTGTATACATACAATAAAAATGTACGTGTTATAAATCTCATTGGGAGATTCTATCCCCAGATATAGCATGCCTATTCAGGCCTGTATGGTTAACCCAAATGGAAACCAGAAAGTTTCGTCCATGGATTCTACATTTATCCCCACATATGGATCTCCACCAGCTGCCCACCAGGGTCAGTGATGGAACCAGGAGGGGTTTAACATGGGCCCCTTTTGGGTTGTACACTGCCTAGATGGGACCCATGTGAGACTGAGGTGGGCAGTAATAAGGTCCCTGTAACAACACATGTACAGAACCCACTCAGAACCCATGGCCATCTGGAACCCACCTAACCACATTTCACCCATGTGAGCCCCACATGAGCATGTTGGCTGGGTCCCCGGAGATACCACAGTCCTCTGTGTTCAGGAGTCCAAGACGTTATGAATGACCTTGCTCGCTCTGGAGAGGCAGGTTGGCCTTATCTCCTCCCCATCACACAACGTGATGCAAGTCAATGCATGTGCCTGTTATTAGAACAGTGTAGTTAAAGGTTCTCCTTTAAACATGTTGAGCTGTCTACTGAAACCAATGGCGTTCACTCTTCCGGTGTTGGTGGTACTGTGTGTTAGTGGGTGATATTTGGTTTTGAATTGCAGAGAAAAAATGTTTGAAGTTAAAACGACTAAACCACTTTTGCTCTTATGTCTATAAGTGACTCTAGGCTACAGATGCTGCAGAAAGACATTACTTATTTTTATAATTGTTATTAATATTATTATTATTATTTTAGTTTTTTAAAGAACCACAGATGGTTGACACAGCGAGTTGAGCTTCCAGCGCAATTACAGAACATTCTGAGGATAGAATGTTCTTCACCAACAAACAAAACACACACACACACACACACACACACACACACACACACACACTGTTATGGGAAGCCACTGTGACCTTCCAAATCACTTATACAAGTAATTGCTTTCTGAGTCCAGGGCTGAATATTTCCATCCAGCAGTTACTCCCTTCCCCCTTTCCCTTCTTCCTCTTTTCATTAAACTTTAGCTTTGCACTTGCTCATGGCAACACACACACACATATATATAGGCAGAATTGATGAACTGGAATGATCATATTTATTTTTACCCTAATTTTTGCCTCCTCTCCCAATTGGAGCAATGTCACTGGTGTGAATTGGAGCCAGCGGCAGACCAGAGGTTCTTCTTGACTTTTTGTGTCTCGCAAGCTTTCCTAATGGCTCACACAGGTTAGCAATCTCAAGGTCAAAGGATCAAATGCTTGATTCTTTATCTTTGCAAAAACAGGTTTACCTTGTGTCTGTACTTGTGTCACAAAGAATCAGGGGTTTGTGATAAGTGTGATCATTAACTCCTACTGATAAGTTCTGCTAGTGAGTATTTACAGATCGTCTAATGTAAGCTTTCTTTTTTTTTTACTACTTATTGTTATTCTTCCAGGATCAATAACTCAAGAGCTGCTTAACATAGTAACATTTTTCTTGTTTCATTTTTGAGACATTCAACATTAAGACATTAAAGATATTAAAGAAAAACTATTTTCCCCATAGACTTATAATGAGCCATTGTGACATTATCATCAGGTTTAAACTGGCTTGAGCCAGCTTGAACTGGTTCTTCACTCTCACTGTGCTTCTGTCTGTTTATCCTTCTACAGCTTTCTGTCTGTCTGTCGGGTTTATCCTTTTACAGCTCTCTGTCTGCCTGTCTATCTATCCTTTTACAGCTCTCTATCTATCTGTCTATCCCTCTACAACTCTGTCTGTCTATCCCCTAAATATGGTAAAAGGCGCATTTGGTGAAGAATTCCAATCTTTAGCCTCAGTCTATACTGGGAATAAAGAATAGAATGGCACAGGGATATCAGGCTGAATTTTTAGTACAGTCTTTTACTAAAGAACGTTAGCAGAAACTCCTGACCTAGACTAGGCTGCTCACAAAGACAATTTATCTGTAAGCAATGTTTACAGATGCTGAGTTACTGCTTGAGCATTACAATGAGGAAAACTATGAAGAATAGGCAAACTATACATTTTTAATGATCTTCATATACCCCACTCCATTCCCCACGATTACTGTTAATGTCCCTCACCAAAAATAATCATCTGTCACTTTTTAGGGACATAAGCCAACCCCCCCCCCCCCCCCCCCCCAATGTTTAACCCAAGTTAGCACCCAAGATGCTTTTACTCTCTTCTGCTCCTTTGTGATCTGTGATGATCGTTGATAAAGAGTATTTTATGTTGGGTAAAAGAGTCTGCATGTGTCTTCATTCATCTGATACACAGACTGACCTTTCCTACCTGCCAGACTCCATCTTTATGCAGTACAAACATGAGGAGTCAAATCAATATTGGATTTTTTACCACACATAAGCATGAAGACTGCTGAAGTTAAAGGTAAATCACTGCACTCTGCCTTCATCACACACAGCAGGAAAATACTGGCCTCTATAAAAATGAGAAAAGTACTGTCTCATGGCTATAACACTAGTAACTGCCATCTGGAATCTGGTCTGTACTTGCCCGTTTATATAGACAACTCAATGTCATACAGTGTCAGAAAGCAAGTCTATTTCAAATTGCAGTGCAGTTGAGTTTTAAAAGTGATGTACCTGTGATTTTAGTTTATTTTTATTTAATAAAATCACGCTTGTTTTAACCTCTGCAAGAGGTATCAGTAAATTACCCGTCACATTCTGGTTTCCAGTAAGTGGGACTAATTTCATCCAACCAAATGTCTTCAGCATTCAGTCTGGGCCAGGAAAGAGACACTGTTAAACTGCAACATACAAAATCTGTCACGCTTCCCGTCTCTGTCAACCCTCAGAACTCCATTTCCCATCATTCATTCATCTGTTTGTAACACTCATTGCAAAGTATTGCCTCTAGAATTGTCATTTCATACTGTGTGGTTTCATCTGTTTGTCTTGTTTGACCTATTTCCCCCCATTTTCCACCTTGTCTTTTGTTTTTTTGTTTTTTTTTGCTCTTCGTGGTTTTGACATGGCCTGGCTTGTACTCTTTTGGATTTCTCTTTTTCTACTAAAACTGATTCTCTCTTTTACATTTACAAGCCTGGTTTGTCCTGGTCACATTACACTCTAAGTGCACTGCTGTTAGGTTAGTGCTAAAATACTACTAGAATGCCACAGGGGGCTAGCAGAAATTAGCATTGACATACATTAGTACCTAGTTTTGAAATCTGTTGCCAATGTAAAGGTTATATTCCATCTATAGAATCATATGTTCAAGAACCAATTAGGATCCTGTACTGTTACCATGGTGTAGCATTGAATTCACAACTTCATGCCCCACGATTTAATCTCCCTCTTGGGACCTGTCTTCATGACAGCTAGTTGAAAAACGAGTAGGTGGGATAGATTGCCTTCCACTGTATTCTCGTTCTGTGCACATTTTGCTACATGGGAGGGCTCACACAGTCGTGTACGGGTGCATGGTGGGTTGTCAAACTGCTTCAGACCTTTGACAAATGGTACCAGGCGGCTGGTCTCTATGGTGATGCTGCTTCCTGGAGACGTAATTGAGGAGAACTAAGCAGAGAGGCAGGAAGACCCCCCCCGTGGAGATCTTTATTGAACTGAATGGCTATGTAAAGAAACCTGTAACTCTGAAGAAACAGAGCAACCTAAAAAGAGATGTTATCTTCATGAGACTGATGGAAGTGGATCCCGCTGATGGATCACACAATCCAAGAGCAGTTCCTGTTTGGAAGATTAGGATGCAACAGTTTGCGGCAGCAGTGAAGCTTCCTTCTTCTGTTTGTTCACAGTTTGTAAGACCTGAACATGGAATTAAAAAACAATGGTCAACTCTCCTTGCTTGGAAAAGAATTTGCAAGAGAGGCCCCATTGCTATAGAAGAACATTCCTACCACATAGAGGAGTAAAGATTTTTTTTTTGCCCAACCTGAGTCTATCAGAATTTTGACATAGGATCTCAAAAATAAGGCCTTTCCAGCAAAGAAGTTTGTCATTAAGACAGTAAGCCTTATTCACCAAACAGTTTTAGAAACAAGTGTCTTAAAACAAACTAAGCAGTTTATCAAGACCCCAAATGGCTTTGTTGGGACTTTTAAAAAATGAACATTCTTAGAAATATGTTGGTAAATGAGGCCCATTCTTTTGAGGATGTTAATCTACAATCTCAATTTGTTCATTGCAAGACCCATACATCCTCATGCACAAGACAAAGCAAGGAAAGACGGTTACAAAGGGGTACTTATGCAAAGACAAACAAGGAACACCTGAGACTGGGGTGGGGGGGTTGTTCGTGGCTCAAGAGGAGGCACAGGTGGGAACACTAATGAACAGGCGGGGCTAGGAAGCAGAGACAAACCGAGCCATGTGCTAAAAGGCACATGGTGAAACCAAACAAAAGGCCAGGCATGACACTCGCAATCTAGTGACTTGCAAATTCTTCACCTTGTTCACGTGTCTATGACAAGTCTTTTTAACCCTCCACCACCCTGTCACCTCTTTTAAACTCAGTTATCACTCATTTCTAGCTCCACTTATCAGAGTGGGGAATGACTTCCTACCACAAGCAGAACCCACCTGAAATCCACCCCAAAGTTCATGGAGTTCTTCCCTTTCCCAACCATCATCAACTGATGTTCCAAATGCATGTTCCAAACTAGCCAAAGAAACTTTTGTCAAGATCAAAGCTACAGATCTTTTGCATTGCTTACAATGTTGTCTTGTTTTACTTAGTGAAGGAAGCAGAAATGACAAAGGAACAACAAACATCTGATAACCGATATGATACAAGAATACAATAACTTTCTGGTTCTGCTAGAACTTTACAGTCTATTCATATTATTTATGTTCTTATGATAAAAAATATATAGATATATCAAACAGTTTCAGTGATCTCTCTCTACCTCTCTCTCTCCCCTTCTCTTTCTTTCACTCTCTCTCTTTTTCTTTCTCTGTAGGCCAAAAGGGTAATGCTGGAGTAATGCCAGTGCTATTTCTCAAGTGTGCTGTCTCACGGCAATGAAAGAAGGGTGAAAAAAGACAAATAAAGAGAAAATTCTTGCAGTTGTGACTCTCTCTCTCTCTCTCTCTCTCTCTCTCTCTGCCTGACATGTCTTGAAACCCCTTATAAATCTCCTTTGTTTCTTCCCGTCTCCAGCATGTTCTGTTTTTTTTTTTGTTTTTTTTTGGTCCTACACAGCCCAGCTCAAAGGTACACTCAGTTTCCATGACAACAGCAATCGGCAGCGATAAAGACGGTTACATTTGCATTTTTTAACATAAGCAGTGGCTGTCCACACAAGCATATATCATTTCAACCAGGCTATTGTCTCAGCTGAGGAAAGGAACACTCCCCAGCCCAATTAATAGTGTGACCCTGACAGTGTTTGTACTGTACAGAAACCACAGAGCAATGAGCCTGAATAGAGACTAGACCCAATAGCTTTAGATTGGCATTGCAAAAGCTTGTAAATAAATGAAGAGGGTGAATCAATACGGCTTGACTGTATAGAAATGCAGTGTTTGGACAGACTTCAGACATTTACATCCCTAATGAGTAAATTTACATGTCATTACTACTTTAGTCAGAGTGTAGTTCAAGCACTCAAGCAATAAAGACAAAATAGGGTTTGGGAGTTTTCTCTCTCTCTCTCTCTCCCTCTCTGTCTGGTGACCCCCTGACAGAAATGAAGAGTGTATTTCTAATCCGTGTGGATTGTGAACGGACTTCAAAGCCCTGGCGAGCGGTGAGTGGCTGAGTAGAGGAATCAAAGGCAGCTTAAGAACCACAGAGTGCTCCCAATGAACCACCGCCACCTGCCTCTATTCAAACAACTTCAGCTGGATAGCAACATGCATGACAAATGCTAGCCGTGTTCACCACAGCGTAGAAGACTCCAGATGAACTCTTTTTAGGTATATCTACAGATCTTTGATGGGGTTTAGGTTGACTGTCAAGGAAGGGCCATAGGATAACCTCTTGAGTGCATAAGATCATTATCTTGCTGTAGAAGCCATCCCCTATTAATCTTCAGCTTTTAAGAGACAATGTGATGGTTGCTTTTAGAATTTGCTGGTATTACATTGAAACCAGTGTGTGAGTGCTAGGCTGCTTATGGCAGGTTCACAGTACACGATTTCAGCCCAGACTGTTTTTGGAGATTGCTCACAAAAGCCTCAGACCGGAGGCAAATTGGCGTTCGCTCAACACTAGTTTGGTTGCTATGTGTGAACTGCTGAAAGACGTGTTCCGAAAGCTCGCAGAGTGGCCATGGCTGCTGATAGCAGGGACAAGGTTTGAGGAGTCAGAGTATTTATAAAGCTTTGAAATTGCATCACCTGAGCTTTCCTAATGATGATTGTGAACAAACTATAGTCCTAACAAGCTAACTAATGTATGACCTTTGTAAAAGTTCTCTGAAAGCATCTCTTGGGAGTGTCCATACATTTGCATGGTTCTCCCAAAAAATACACTTATGTTTTTATATCTAAACATTTTAAACCTTAATAACTGAGTTGTGATCTTTGTTCAGAAAGCTTAATTTATGTAAGTTTGTAAGTTATGTAAGTAATTTAATCCAATTAAATAGTTTGATTAGGTGAGCATTACTACTGAGTTAGAATGGCTAAATATATGACAGTTTTGTGTACTTGTGTACCAAAAAAATATTTTCATGTTGAAAAAACAATTCAGTTGTGTGGAAGCACTGTCCATGAGAGTTTTAGCATACAAAATTGTAAAATTGTACAAAACACAACTTGATCTGTGCAGACTTTTTTATTTACATACGCTCTAAGAGTACAATATTGTATTGAAAAATAATTCCAATAACTCCAAGTTGGTGCTACATAGAAACATATATTTTACATAGAAATTTAAGGTAAAAAGTTAAGTCCACAGCCTATTTGTTCACACTTAGGCCTGTAGTTTTGACCACCTTTTTTCCAGTATAAGACCAGTTCAATAAGTCTGAACTGAGAGTGAGCTCTACCACCATGCTTACACACAGCACTACAAGCAATGCTCATCATGTGGCACTAAAGTAAAGCTGATAGCACAACAACATCATAAGATTTCACATTAATCAACAGCATAAAAGTAGTCAAATTAAACACAGGGACATCTCTTATATTTATTAACACAAAGTCAGTGTGAGTCAAAGTTTGGAATTTCTGCACACATCCTCTGTTGGCTATGAGCAACACATACTTTAATCAAATCGAACCAAACCATCCTTTAGTCATCGGCAGAGCCAACTGTTGTCTTTAAGGGCACTGTATTTTGTGTTTACTGCAAAACTTAAAGTCTCAAAGGGGTCATGTTGGGCTTTGTCTATTGCTATTATTGAGATTTATTAATTTGGAATATTTCCTATTATCCTTCAGCCAGTGTAATTATCCCCACTGTCTCTCACCCTACATATGAAAAGCCTGCCATTACTCTTTAAGGTCTTATTGCCCCCACTCTGCTGATTCCTTTCATCTAATAGGCCATGTTTCTATGGCAACCATATGCCGTTGCCAGAGCCGTATCATTTTCTCCTTTTTCAATGAGGCATCAATTAGTGATGTCGACGTGCCGGAGCAGCATTTTTAGACAGCTTCTCAGAGACCCTTAGAGCCCAAAAGAGAGGCTGGAATGAGGGCAAGTAGATGAAAGCGAGGAATGTGGACAACAAGGTAGAAACACTGAATGCAGTGCAAATGACGCGCAGGAATGCATGAGCATGACAATGAGAGTGCAAAAACCAAGCAAGCTGTGATTAAACCACAGGGAGGCGAGAATAGGGTGAGATGCAGTAAGAAAGTGAGAGAGACAGGCAGAAAGTGTGTGTACCTTGGGAAGTTGTAGTAGGACACACTCTGGATGTGAGAGACTAATACAAAATGCCAAGGTGCCAGGCCACATCGCAATTGTGGTCACGTAGAGATGAGATAAACAAATCTGGCCTGATGCCTCAGCTTGTGTCTGAGGTTTACTCACAATAGGAACATGGCCTGCAGTTACAGCTTTAGCTTCTTTAAGGCAGACAAAACAACAAAGAGAGCTTCTGGGACAGTACAACCCTCCAGTTTAATATCAATCAATCCATCAATCAATCAATAAATCCATCAATCAGTCATTCAAGCTGTTGCAATTCTTTACAACAAGGGGGACCAATATCAAATAGACAAGAAGAATAAGTGGGATCAGGTGTGCTCTTGGTGCTGGTGTGGAATGAAAAACTGCAGCTGTGCCGACCATTTGTGATTAGAATTGGACAAGATTGGACTAGTGTCTTGCAGGCTGGTGCATAGTTAAAACAGAAGAGATAATAAAGAGAATTTAGCAGACAATGATGCATAGACCCTGATATTTAAATGTGTGGAATCACTCCACATATAAATATTTTTTGGTTACTTTACACCCCGTAATAACTGAAAACATGTAGATTTAAAGCAGTATTATACGAGAATTGGCATTTCTTGTTTCTGGGTTTCTGTGCTTTGAGCCACTCTTATAGGATATGCTTTACACATGCATTTCTGGACAAGCTGAAAGGACCATTTTACACACGTAGACTTAAGGATACACAGGGTTCAACAGTTCTCTCAAGTGTTGTCCTGTCCAGTTCACAAAAGCTACATAGTGTAGAAACTGACATGCTGAAGCCGGAGTAGCAACGGAAGAGATGCTATTCTCCCTGTTAAGACTAATTTATGCTCAATATTAAATACAGATATGGATATAGTCTTCTTTCTGTTCATTATGTACATACAAGATTTCATTACCACTTTAAACTTTATTATTATTATTTATTGAAGTTCTACAACTGTCATAGTTGTTTTAGACCAGTGGTGTCCAACTCTCCTCCTGAAGAGCTTCCATCCTGCGGGTTTCGACTCTAGCCCAGATCTAACACAATTCAGCCAGTCAAAGACATCTGAAGGCATTGATTAGCTGGATCAGGTGAGATGCAAAGTCTACAAGAAAGATTCTCCTACAGCTCTGTTCTGATCAAACATGTCTCACTAAGCAAGATGATACATCAGAGAAGATTGTACAGAGATGGAGGAAAGGTCATTTTAAAGTTTAGGACCATGGCACTCAATGGTCATTCTCAATTAGATCACAGTTAAATGTAAAGCATAGAAAGTAGACCAGTGCCAGAAGATCAGTATCTTCTGATATAAGATGAACCGAACTGTTCTATTAAGGAGTTTAGCCCTGAGGCTAATCCGACATCTGGCAGCAATACTCACACACTCCAGATCTACATTTACTCAGTCAAGTGTGTTGAGATTAAGCTAAACTCCACAGGAGCACTGTTGTCTATTTGAATCTACAGGCAGAAGCAAACGCTAAGCGTGAGCTTTTATAGTGTTACTGGTTCGTATAATAAAAGGCTGTTTGTATATGTACACAGTTTACCAGATTCATAGATTCTATACTATGTAGTTTTGTTATTGCTAGTTGTCCTATCCATCCAGCTTTCCTAGCAGCTTGTCAGATTAGTTTAATAAAACACTGGCAAAAATATATATTTGGCCTAATGAGTAATTATTGCTCACAACACGGGGTATTTCAAGTGATATTCATTTATTATGAGATTGTAAGTATGCAAAATTTCATAATAGATCGGATGTAGTTTTTAAAGCCAGCATTAACATGGCAACAATTTCCCTGTTGTCATTTCCAACTTGCCTATTGTTTTAAAGCCTCTGTCTACATTTTTGTATTTTCGTGATTCTCTTCTAACTATTATGTATTGCTTTGTCACAAATGAACTGTGAACTGGCAGAGAAAAAATCATTTCTGAGAGATTTTTCGAACATTTTTTTCAGAACATGGTGATTTATGTAAACAAACACAGCTGGAATTTTTTTCCAGCTTCCAACTGGAATTTTTTTCCAGCTTCCAACTGGAATTTTTTTGTCCTGCCTTAAATAATGCAGAACTTAAAGCAGGCAGAATATGTAACTGCAGCTCTTATTTAAGTTGGAAATTCAGCTTCATGCAGCAAACATTTCATGTTTCTTTCTTTATAATTATTTAAAGAAGGGGGGAGGGGTGCACGAGTGGTCCAGCGGAATAAGGCACTGTCACTATGACCAGAGGGTTCGAATCCCAAATCCCGGTCATGCTGCTAGCCATCAGTAGCTGGCAGCCAAGAGCACAATTGGCTTAGCGGTTAAAGCACCGGGTTATTGATGACGATACTCTGGCTCGGCAAGCTACCCCTGTTGGACTCCTGAGCAAGGCCCTTCACCCACCCTACTCCCCGGGTGCTGTAGCAATGGCTGTCCACCACCCCGGGCAGTGTGTAAGTGTGTGTTTACTGCACAGATGGGTTAAAGGTGAAAGCCAAATCCCATCTGTGTCCAACACAATGTAGAGACTTATTGTAGAGAGCCTGAAGCTAATCATGTGCCCAGTTTAACCAACATGTGTCCAACATGACAACAGTCTATGAAAGAATGCAGTTGTCTTTTCTGTAATCAAGGGTATTTAAAAAGAGTTTAACCTGCTTTTGTAGGATTGCTGTCTCTGCTGTCTAGGAAAATATTTCTCCTACATTTTGGAGCATTGCTGTGAGTTTTTTTTACATTCATCATCAAGAGCATAAGTGATCACCACCCCATCTTAACTCCAACTCCCCATCTCATCCCATCTCAGATATTAAATATGGCACCATTATTTCATCACAGCTCAAAGGTGGGGGGCTTTATGTCCCTTCAGCCCATGTCCAGCATTGGGCATGGTGCCAATAGGTTGATGTCTTTAGTCTTATTGAGTCCTATTCTATTGGCAGTACTTCTGTACAGGGACTAGATAAACTGGTGTGTGCTTTTGCACATCTGTGTCAGCAGTGGGTGCAATTTAAAGTAGCTTAAAGTAACTTTATGAATGTAGTGATGGCATTGTTACATTAACCAGTGAGCTGGGTATCAATAAGCCCTCATGGCACTGTGGTCACTCATGTAGCTTTTCTAGCTGCTTTTTAGAGACAATGTGTGTATTCATCAGCACTACCCACCCTTTCTACTCCTGCTTGAGTATCTTTCCCACTCTTCTCGTGAGCAGCTTAAACTATGTCCTTCATTCTCTTTTCCTCCTACACAGAAGCTGCTGATGAGTCAATCTCCTGCAGTTGCTTTAGTGCTCCTGTGTGTGAGAGAGAATAAAGTCATGCTATATTGAGTGTGGACTCCTGCTCTCCCTCAGGCTAACAGCTTTGATCCCTTTAGCATTGAGTGTTCCACCCACTGTCCCAAACCCAGTGGCCATTTTCACTGCTGTCTTATATTAACCTGTCAATCATCTCACATCTACTAATTTACGCTAATATTTAATATACACATTTAAAAAAAAAAGGTTTATTTAAGGGTTCTTCAGCAATAGTAAAGGTTATATGTAGACAACTCACAGAGCCAGTTGCATGCTTGACTGGTTAAAGAATTATTCACAATGGTGAGAACCATTTTGTAGACCTAAACAAAAGCGTTTTGGATTCTATAGAGAACTTAGAAGGAATCCACTATCATTACAAGTGAGAAAGAACTCTTTTCAGGACTATGTAGAACCCTCTTCGCTTAGAGTGTTCCCGTTCTCCTTCAGATGCCTAAAACAGGCAGCATTATAATGAATGCATTCAGATACCTCAAGTTGTACCAATTGCCCCACGCCTAATGCCAGCCTGGGCTAGAGGGGTATTAAGCCTTCCAGCTCTGAGCTAATTCTGTGATGAGTTGGGGATGAGGTGGGGAGATGATCATCCAACATCCTGACCTCACTAACGCTCGTGTCGCTGACTGCAATCAAATCTTCACAGCAATGCAAAAAAAATTTCTCCTCCATTGGGAATGAAAATGAGAGAGGCATGTACCTGCAGCCTACATGTAACACTTTGCCCATTCAGGCTCCTGCATCCTCTCCACAACAGCTTTGCAATTTTTCATTTTCCTCATGTGCTTTGATAATTTCCCCTAATTTATTCACTACAGCATAAAATTTGCATGTTGCTACATGTTGAATTTTAATTGGCTAGTTTGGACCATGGCATCAACATATAGTTATTTGGAAGGAGACTGAAGAGATGGGAGAAAACTCAGAAAACGTTGGGCTAAAGTTCATGTGGCTTTAGGTGCCAGTCCCCACTCTCTGATGAGACAAGCTAGGAATGAGAGATTTGTCACAGTTAAAGAGAGGTGGCGAGGTGGTGGAGGGTTGTGAAGACTTGTCAAAGACAGTTGAAGAAGGTAGAGGTGGTATTTTACATTAGTTTGGGGGGGAGGGGCTTCAGGCATTTCTTCTAATTTTGTTCTTATTGCATGACACCACTCATATTTAGTAACAGAACAACCATGGCATATTGCAGTGTGAGGCATGTTCAGAAGAAACCAGAGTTTGGACCTCCAGATAGGTTAACCAATGGACACAGATAAGCCAATCTTGCAGGATTTTCATGAATTGTGTATTATGGTGTTTTCAGTGAGGCCCCAGATCAGTAAAAGCCAAGGAAAGCTGACAGGAAGGCAGGTTCATCTTACTGTGGCTTTATTTAAGCTGTCTTTCATGTGCTGTGTGAGTAACTTTAACCACAGATGATTGAACATCATGATCATTTACTTCTATTACATGAACAGTCTTATATTACACAATTGCTCCTGGTTGATTAACTACATTGTACACACAGAGAAGGTGGGGTTGTAAATCCCACTGAATCAGGGCTGAATCAAATCATATTGGATCAGTAGTGAATCAAAGTGTTTCAAATCTTTAGTTATTTTACTGTTCTGCTTATGTTGTGTTTTTCATGTGAACCTTTGACGCAAAATGAAAACCATGTAATGAAAAACTCAGCAACAGCTCTGCATCCTGCACTGTGCAATGCTCAACAACGTTTTCATTTTTACATGTTGTTTACTTTTACAAGCTCTAGAAAGTTGTATTTCTTGTCATAAAATCACTGAATATCCTTTAGGAGAATTTTGAAGACGTATTACCCTGCTACAATGTGTGGGATTTAATTCCATGAACTAAACTCATGTGAGGTCACCAGGCTGCTGTCCAGGGTGCTGCATATCTGTGTACTGCATGTTTAAGGAAAAAGCCAGAGGTGACAGGTCTACAGGTCTACCCTTTACACTATAGCTGTAGTTTTGCTTTGGCAACCTTAAGAAACTCATATTCAAAGTGTAACTGGACTGTAACTCCTAACACTGTAAGAAATTATCTACTGTTAACTCCCGCTGAGAGAGTGTGTGTACAAGGTTAATATTAGTGCAGGGCTGGACTGGGCCCAGCTGCTGGGGAACTGGATATGTTCCAGTGTGTGTGTGTGTGTGTGTGTAAAAAGGGAGAGTTCATCAAAATGCACAGTGCATACCGGTGAACATTGTGAGTCTGCGCAGACAACCACAGGGTAGCGTTATATTTTACAAACAGGCCAGGAGACATCTCACCATTCTCCACTATTACACTTCACTTCTTTTCCTCATTTTACTCCCCCATCTGTACACACTTTCTGATACAGTTTCACTGCTGCATGTCTCCAGAGAAGCATTCGAAGAGGGGAGAGAGAGATAGGAGAGAGAAAGGGCAAAGAAACAGAGAGAGAGAGAGAGAGAGAGAGAGATAGGAGAGAGAAAGGGCAAAGAAACAGAGAGAAAGAGAGAGAGAGAGAGAGAGAGAGAGAGAGAGAGAGAGAGATAGGAGAGAGAAAGGGCAAAGAAACAGAGAGAGAGAGAGAGAGAGAGAGAGAGAGAGAGAGAGAGAGAGATAGGAGAGAGAAAGGGCAAAGAAACAGAGAGAGAGAGAGAGAGAGAGAGAGAGAGAGAGAGAGAGATAGGAGAGAGAAAGGCCAAAGAAACAGAGAGAAACAGAGAGAAAGAGAGAGAGAGAGTAGAGAGGGCAAGAAACAGAAGCAGCAAGAATGAGAAATAGAGATAGATAGATAGATAGATAGAGAGAGAGAGAGAGAGAGAGAGAGAGAGAGAGAGAGAGAGAGAGGTGTTAAAGATAGCCTACAGAAGTGGCGAGAGAAAGAGAGGGAGAGGGAGAGAAGGCAAATATACAGAGGCAGAGAGAGAGAGAGAGAGAGAGAGAGAGAGAGAGAGAGAGAGAGAGAGAGGTGTTAAAGATAGCCTACAGAAGTGGCGAGAGAAAGAGAGGGAGAGGGAGAGAAGGCAAATATACAGAGGCAGAGAGAGAGAGAGAGAGAGAGAGAGAGAGAGAGAGAGAGAGAGAGAGAGAGAGGAGGCTGTGCGCGTCCTGCTGAAGTCTGAAGTGATTCTCTCTCTTTCACGCGCCTCCATTCAGCTCGGGGTGGACTGGGCTGCAGTCGGGCTTTGTGCTTTTGGCGTGTGTTTTTTTTAACAGCGTCTTTTCTTCCACCGTCATGGTAAGAGTCCCGCTTTACTTCCATTTCATCGTACTGAAACAGGGCTCGTGTGTGTGAGACTGTACGTGTGTGTGTCAGCCTGCGGTACGGTGGAGCCCAGTGCCGCTCGTGGACGCGCCTGCGAGCAGAAGTCAGTTTGTGCGCGAGCGCTGGATGTCTCGCTGGTGTGCGGAAGCAGAACGCACGAGCCGGAGAAACGGGCACTAACGCTATGCTGCTGGGTGGCAATTGCACAGGGTTCCCGGCGCTCATTGCGGGGGGGAGTGTGGTTCGAGTGGTCAGCTGGGAGTTGGCTGTGGCTTGTACAGATAGGTAACATGAATGACATAACATGCAGAAACAGTAACGTGGACGTCTATTGATCCAGTATTGCATTCATACAGGAGAGAGCTGCGTTCATCTGCTGAGGGCTGTGCAGTCGAGCAAGACGCGTTTGACCTAGTGAACATGCTGAGTGCCAGTGCATGAAACTTGGTCATCGCAGTGTCCTGGGCTTTTTATTAGCATGCAGGTTTGCTCAGCTTGGTAGACGAGGCTTCTGCAAAGAGACCAGCAGCGCAAAGTTGAGCGCTTCCCTCACAGACGAGCTGTTTTAGGTTACATGCATTGGTGCACTGGTGCGATCCTACATGCCTTGAGGGGGGCTTGCGGTGAGAAAAGCGTGGCAGAACCATGGTTCTACAATCTGTGCACAAATTGCGGTTGTAGACGATTGATTTCTCACCAACCAAACCCCACCCACCAACCCCCTACACACACACACATATATATATACACACACACACACACACACATATACATACACACACACACCTACTGTGAAAGACACAAGTGCGAAAAAAAACTAAAGCAGAAATCACAGTTTCTCCCCCTATCAGTGAGATACATGTGCAGTCCTGATCATATCATCTCTCCTCACATGCAGCATTTACGGCTGTCACGATTACTCGATTAAAATTGATTTCTTCATTAAAAAAAGAATTGATTATGAAATTACTTTCCTTATAAATTGGCTTAGTGGTTAGTTTTCTGATTTGATTTGGGCTGAGAGAATAATAATAATAATAATATGAGAGAAAATACCAATACTGATAACTGATGCCTAAATGCTTGAACAATATCTTGCTTATCTCATATTTACTGCAAACCAAAAGTGGGTGTGGCTTAAAGCAGGAACAAGTTCAAGGTGCTGAAAGTGGGTATATTTCCTGACCTTAATAAATCACACACTAATCAGGAAGGGCTGGCCATAGTGCAATGGATATAGAATGTAATTTTGACAACCAGCAGTCTAAAATTTGGAACAAGCATGCTTATTCAATTTGTTACGGTTGAAAACGAAAGCTGAAAAGACGACCAACACTGGTCTGGTATCACTGCAACTCAAGCTCTTGATCTCTTGATTATGGTACAGGGTGCAAAGATTATTGCACCACTGTGGAATACCTGTAACTATTCAGTTTTTATTCAGTCCACACAATTATGTGTCCTACATTCTATTCTATTATAATTTTCAGCTTAAATTAACTTAAAATCTGGCTTTTAATTTTAAACAAATCTGTTACAGAAATGAGTTTGTACTAAAAGTAAAATAATGTCAGTCTACAACTGCCCAGTGTTTGCTGAGTAGGTGTTAATTTAGTTACTGAAGTAGAATAGTTTGATACTTTGTAGTACTGAAGTATTTCAGTTAATACCAGAACATGATTGCTTCTTGGACAAGCTGATCAAGCCAAAAACTGCATCAAAAGTCTCTCTAATTGCTTAAATTCTGGCAATAAAATAAACCGATAATGCATATGTGAAATTACTTTAACTGTAAATTCTCTATTATAGCAAGAAACATGGCCTGATGCACATACATATTCCCTTGTTTTTTTGCCAGTAGTTTTTCAAAGACACTGTTTCACATTTTCAGTACAGTGCTGTAATTTATGAATGGCTTTGTACAATTTGTACAAGCTATTTGATTGTGTGGCCAACAACAATCATTCAGTTAGGGTAGATTACCAGGTTATTTATACAATTATAGTGACAGCCCTCACATCATTACAGAATTGTACCTGTGTTTGCATAATTTGCACAGAATGTAGTCTTTTTGTCCCAGAAGATCCTTCCCTGTGCTTTGTGCTTTGACTTGGCTTGACTGAAGTATGTTATTGTCTTGCACAAGAACAGAATAGCTTACACAACACAACAGCTGTTTTGCATTGAACTTATTTTGGCAGATATTGTGTTGATATAGCACATATTATTTATACGCAACCGAGTGAAACATTTGAATCATATTAATTGCAGCAGCATTTGTCTGTGTTTTAGATTACCTAAACAAAGCGTGTTGGTTTGGATTAGAAACGTTCCCACTGGTCTACGCCTATTTCACACAGCACTGCTGCTGGTATTGTGGTTTGAGTGTGGAATGTTAAGGTTAAATGCATTTGTTCAGAAAGGCCTTGGTGGCACTGCTTTGTGGTAGGACCTCTTTGTCGTGGTTAAACGCTCCAGTTGGGGGTGAAAGAGAGCAAAGCATTGGGGGAGAGCTGTTTCTTCTGACCTTGTGATCTGTCATGGTGTCACTGAATCAGAGATGCGACCCCCTCCCCCTTTGCCTTCCTTCAATGTGATGGAAACCACTTAGGGGACCATTAAAGCATCTGTGCTGTATTATAAAGCCCCTCATTTTTAAAGCTGATTCTTACACCTGAATTCTGGAGAGAAAATATAGCTAGCAGAAAAAAATCAGAAAGACGCCAGAGTAAAGAATATAATCAGGGTCTTAGCGGTCACCACAATAAACAATACCTCTCATATTCATATCATATCATAGTCAGTAAAGGTCATTTACAGCTTGTACAATTTAGCTGTTATTAAAGTGTCTTGCACCTGTACTCAACTTACAAGACACCATTCACACCGTATTAGGCAAAATAAAAGCTGAATCGTGGAGGCGAATATTAAACACACTGTACAATGAAACTCCTTGACTTTCCTCTTTCAGCTGTAATAAGAGATAATAATGCAAGTGGAGGACTAAAGTCAGTTAAACCAGCTGCAGAACTGACCCTCAACAAGCAAAAGTACTAATTATGGGTTTCATGTTCTTACAATAGAAATGTATGCTGAAGCTTCCACTGCCTTCAAATGGCACCATATAAACCAAAGACTAAGCTCTGGTTTGTGCTGTGCCACTTAGATTAATGAAGTTACTTGGACCTGCCCCAAATGTTGACTCTGTTATATAATGCTGATTTGCTAGTTTCTTTCTGTTTTACTCTAAGATGATACTCTTTTTGCGTTTTATCTGGGATGCTTCAGATGTTAGGGGACCTAATCTTATTCAACTGTTTTAACTGAAACACTATATAGACGTATAGCGTATTCTAATTTATTCTAATGAACTACTGGAGCATTTTAATTTAAGATGTTAACTGTGCACAGCAATAGTGTGGAAACTGAACAAGAAACCACAACAGAGACCTAACATCTTGACAATTCACTGCTGGTATTGTCAAGGATAAAGCTTGGGAGACTTGGAACAGTTTGTTCTCAAGGTTGAGTCTTCATTGTAATGCAAGTCTTCATGACTTACTGTCATTTTTCCTTCAAACTGTTCACAGCCTCCTGGGCTCCAAAAACACAGCCGCGATAGTGTGGATAGTGTGATCAGTCTCTGTTGGTAATTTTAGGGATTTATTTATTTTAGGCATTAATTACAGATGTAGTAAATGGTGTGTATAGATGTGAAAAGTTTATGGACAGAGTTTTGCTATGAAGTTTGGCAGTTATTTAGTAATGGCACATTCAAATGACACATGTAAAACATATCTGTAATCTTTGTTTACTAATGAGCAACTGTTTCACCCTATTGGTAATTTCTCTTGAATAGTCTCTTGACTAGGGTGATCCAAAGTACATCTATTGTCTTTGAGACTTCAGGTACTGTTGTCACTGCTAACTGAAGAAAATCATGGAATGATTGCAAAAAGAGGAGGACATAAAACTTAACACTTAACTCAGCATACTTGCTGAGAAGGGAAGATTGCGAGTGTTGCAGGAAGCCAAGCATTTACCAGCATACCTTCTGCGGTTTTGTTTTGCCTTCACAACAGCAGGTGGCGCTGTTACATTTTGTCACATAGGTTTTTCCACTTTAAATGAAAAAAAAAATGTATACTGAGAGTTTCTCTGATTTCTCTCTATGAAATTAAAACAATCTGAGTGTCTTTGTAATCTCTCAGCGTATGGTAAGTCATACAAGTAATGACACCCGCTCCTTAAAGTCGTCCATGTTTCTTTCATGGCATGTCTCTTTTTTACCGACCAGTCACAGGCTTTGTTGCATAGTTTTATCATCCATTGAGTTAACTGCGCTGCCATGTGTACGACACAGTGAGCGAAGGAATTACGTCACATTGTTTGCCGAAGCCAGGCGGACATTGTCTCTGCAAGTATGCTGAGGCCTTTATAGGCTGTTTACATCTTGCATCAGTATGCATTTCCAGTGATTGAGTCATGATCAGATCTCATTTTCATTGAGGATGGTTTGTGATCGGATTATGATCAGATCTTTCAGATAGCACATTTAACGCAAGCATAAATGCATATACTGTACAGCATAACTTTAATATCTGACATTGTATGCTAAAGAATGACAGAATAGGGGGAGGTAGTTTTCACCAATAGTCTTCACTTTTCTCTTGTGTTGTGCTGCAAAAAAACAACAGCTGTGAGGCAGCCTTCTCCTTTGCCAAGGCAGATGATTTATTGCCTGTTTTAAACAGTTTCCTTCCAATATTTGACGGTGCATTATACACTGGTATTTACTGGACGTTCAACAGAGATGTTGCATATGTTATGCATATGCATGTGCTTTTTACCCAGGATAATAAAATCAGATCTCATCTAATCACACTGGGGACGCTGTTAGTGCAAAGTGTAAACAGCCTCTTAGTGATGAGATCAGATTATTCATCAGGTTATGAGGTCAAAACCCACACAGCTGTTTGATGTTTAATACACCCCTCACTGCTGACATGCGCTTTGTCAGGTGCTCTAATCAGATTCCAGCGTATGCATGTATCCTATGCATATACCGTACATACACACACACACAGACGTGTACTGTGCCTGATTAATCTTCATCGATGTCCCTGTTTTCTGTGTATTCAGCAGTTTTTGTCACAGAGCATAAACTGTCCATACACATTTTGATGTGTCCCTTCGGTGCAGTTCCTACTGTTCCTATTGCTGAGAACCTGGTACAGGTGATTTGTGCATGTGTCAAGATACCCACAATCCACAGCACAGTGCCCCGCTTTAACAACCACAATCAATCCATTTTACTTGGGTGGGTTGTGCCACAGTAATTGAAGTCACTTCATGTATTCCCCTATGATTTACACTGGAGCGAGAGCAAGAAAGGAGAGGAACACTATAGAAAAATAGAGAAAACTAAAAACTACTGAATATCTCCAAGATATAACATTCAATGCTGTTTTTAGTTAAAAGGGGCCTGTAATTCCTGTGGAAAACTGACAAGAAACACATCCAGTATATCAAGTGGAAATTGACCAACCTTCCCCACATTTTCATTCTGCTTCCCCTTTCTATCACTAAGCATGTCAAAAACAGGAATTTAAGTCAATATGCTAATGTTAATCTCAGTCTCCCTGCTCTCTAAATAACAATCAGGAGGATAAATATAGCTATGGAGTCTTCATTGCCGCAGTCCAGGATTGGACGGCCAAGTCTGGCATTAACACACTCTAATAAGATTTTGGAGGAATATGAAGAAGTGAGGGCAGAAATCCATGTTATGATTTCTCTTGTGACAGATTTCCCCCATCCGTGAGGATGAAGACGAATACATCCGCTCCATATGCCTTCACTCCGTTCTCTGCTATATCCCAGATTTCTTCCTGATATTATTGCCTTGCCAGGGATAGTTTATCTCCCATTTGTAGCATGTGTATTTAGTTCATTCTTTCTTTCTTTCTTTCTTTCTTCCACCCTTTCTTCCTGTGTTACTTCCATTCTTTCATCATTCTTCTTTCCTACCTCCTTTCTTCGCTTCCTTCCTTTTTTACATTCTTGCTTTCTTCCTTCCTACCTTTCCTTTCTTTTTCTTTCCTTCCTTACAGTTATTATTCCCTCCTACTTTTCTGCCATCCTTCTTTCCTTCCTTCCCTCTTTCCTTTCTTTCTTTTTTCTTTCCTTCCTTCCAGTCATCCTTCCTTCCTTCTTTCTTTCTTCTTCCTTCCTTCCAGTCATCCTTCCTTCCTTTCTTCCTTCTTTCCTTCCTTCCAGTCATCCTTCCTTCCTTTCTTTCTTTATTCCTTCCAGTCATCCTTCCTTCATTTCTTCCTTCTTTCCTTCCTTCCAGTCATCCTTCCTTCATTTCTTCCTTCTTTCCTTCCTTCCAGTCATCCTTCCTCCCTTTCTTTCCTTATTCCTTCCATTCATCCTTCCTTCATTCCTTCCTTCCAGTCATCCTTCCTTCTTTTCTTCCTTCATTCCTTCCTTCCTTTCTTCCTTCTTTTTTCCTTCCAGTCATCCTTCCTTCCTTTCTTCTGTCATTCCTTCCTTCTAGTCATCCTTGCTTCATTCCTTCCTTTCTTTCTTCCTTCTTTCCTTCCTTCCAGTCATCCTTTTCTTCTACCTTTCTGTCATGCTTCTTTCCTTTCTTCCTTCTTTCCTTCCTTTCAGTCATCATTCCTTCCTTTCTTTCTTTCCTTCCTTCCTTCATTCCTTTTTTCCTTTCTTCCTTCCTTCCAGTCATCCTTGCTTCATTCCTTCCTTCCTTCCTTTCTTTCTTCCTTCTTTCCTTCCTTCCAGTCATCCTTTCCTTCTACCTTTCTGTCATGCTTCTTTTCTTCCTTCCTTCCTTCTTTCCTTCCTTCCTTTCTTTCTTCCTTCTTTCCTTCCTTCCAGTCATCCTTTCCTTCTACCTTTCTGTCATGCTTCTTTTCTTCCTTCCTTCCTTCTTTCCTTCTAACCTTTCCTTTCTTCTTTCTTTCCTTCCTTCCTTCTTTCCTTCCTTCCTTCTTTCTTTCCTTCCTTCTTTCTTTCCCTCCTTCCTTCATTCCTTTCTTCCTTTCTTCCTTCCTTCCAGTCATCCTTTTCTTCCTACCTTTCTGTCATCCTTCTTTCCTTCCTTCCTTCTTTTCGTCCTTCCTTCCTTCCTTTCTTCCTTCTTTCCTTCCTTTCTTTCATCCTTCCTTCATTTCTTTTTTCCTTCCTTCCAGTCATCCTTCCTTTCTTTCTTCCTTCTTTCCTTCCTTTCTTTCATCCTTCCTTCATTTCTTTTTTCCTTCCTTCCAGTCATCCTTTCTTCCTTTCTTCCTTCTTTCCTTCCTTTCAGTCATCCTTTCCTTCTACCTTTCTGTCATGCTTCTTTCCTTCCTTCCTTCCTACCTTTCCTTTCTTCCTTCTTTTCTTCCTTCCAGTCATCATTCCTTTCTTTCTTCCTACCTTTCTGTCATCCTTCTTTCCTTCCTTCCTTTTTTCGTCCTTCCTTCCTCCCTTCCAGTCATCCTTTTCTTCCTACCTTTCTGTCATCCTTCTTTCCTTACTTCCTTCTTTTTGTCCTTCCTTCTTCCCTTCCTTCCTTTCTTCCTTCTTTCCTTCCTTTTTTTCATCCTTCCTTCACTTCTTTTTCCCTTCTTTCCAATCATCCTTCCTTCCTTTCTTCCTTCTTTTCTTTCTTTTTTGTCATCTATCCTTCCTTCCTATCACTCTTCCTTCCTACTTCTTCCCCTTTTTTCCTTCCTGTCATCCTGTGTTATATGTTTGAACAATAATGAAATTTGCATAGGACTGAACTAGCAATGTCCACTAACCAGCAGAGCAGGAAATGTTCTAAATGTTCTGAAGGCCATAGTCAGGAGGAGCTAGTTTGGGTATCGTTGGGCTGTGGGTGCAGTGGGGCCTTTTATAACTGTTACTGGGCAGTGAAAAAGAGGCCTGTTGGCAGGTTGGATGGACATGCCTCATTACCTCTGCAAAGTCATTTGGAGTATAGCACTACCCTCAGGAGTGTTAAGAAGGCCTGCTTGATTTAGCCTTGTTTACTGTGGTCTAGTAGTTTATTTAACAGTGTGTTTTGGGTGGAGACTAGTAGTTTATTTAACAGTGTGTTTTAGGTGGAGAGGTCTGGTGGCTTGTTAATATTTTTTGGAATGTCCAAATCTCAGAAGAGCCTGTCTCAGAAACTTCACTCACTACTAGTGCAACAAGAGCCTGTACACTGATTAAACCAATGTTTTTACACAACCCAGAGAACAACACTACATCATAGTGAATGGGATATGAATATTCTGACCTTGCTAGAAGGGTAAATGCTGAATACAGGAGCATTTATGACATTGGAAGCATATAACTGTCCAAAACGTTTTGGTATGTTGAAGCATTAAGCTTTCCCTTTACTGGAACTAAGGGGCCTAGGCTCACTCCTTTAAAACAACCCCCATATCATTACAGTTGAAATAATGCAGTCAGGCGGGTAACGTTCTCCTGGCCAAACCCAGACTCGTGAGTCAGACTACCAGATAGAGAAGCATAATTCGTCACTCCACAGAACCAATTTCCACTGCTCCAGAGTCCAGTGGCGGTGTGCTTCACACCACTCCATCCAATGTTGGCCATTGAAACTCATGCTATTATGCTCCCAGCATAAAGTTTTTGTGCTGATTTGTGCCACTTGTATGTGATAAATAATATATTTAATATATATAGCGTGTGTGTGTGTGTGTATGTGTGTGTGTGTATGTGTGCAATGAGGTAACACACAGACACACTATGGTCACATTTCATTTTGACAGCTGATTAATTGTTATTGATCCTCCAGTCACTAAATGAGGAGAGCTGGCTGCTGCTTTTCTCTTTTTAAACAATGGTCATTGAAAGGGTGTCTTACATTTGAAAATAAACAACAGAATTAAACACATTACTGTCACGGTATGTCAAGCTTGAAGATGAAGGCGGACACGCAGAATCTCTTTTTAAAGTAAAATAAAACAAAACAAACAGAAACCAGCACTAAGATTACCAAATAAACAATACACGATTCACACAAACAGGCAGAGTCAACAAACCATGAAACCACCATATACACACGCCCACATGACCATGCTCATGACCAGACAAAGGAAGGCTGAAACAAAGGGGTACTTATAGAAAGACTAACAAGGGCGTCATGAGGAACACCTGGGACTAACGAGGGGGCGTGGTTACAAAGGAGACACAGGTGGAAACACTAATGGACAGGCAAGGCTAAGACAGACAATACACAAACAGAGCCATGTGCTTGGGAGCACATGGCAACACAAAACAGAGGCAGATATGACAGAACAGGGACAGGCATGACAATTACCCATTTAGGGATTCATCTCTATCCATCCATCCATCCATCTGTCTGTCCATCCATCTGTCTGTCCAATTATCCATCCATTCATTTATTAATATTTATTAGGTGTGTAAAAATACACTGATTAATACTAAACAATAACAAAACAACCAAACAATTATTAATCAATAATCAATCATAATCATAGACAAAAGTATTGGGACACCTGTTTGGTCATTGCTTCTTCCAAAATCAAGGTTATTAAAAATTAGTTTATCCTGCTTTTTTTGAAGTTACTGTCTCTACTGTCCAGGAAAGGGTTTTTACTAGATTTTGGAGCATTGCTATTATGATTTGATTGCATTCATTGATGAGCGTTAGTGAGGTCAGAATGTTGTATGTTCATCACCCTACCTCAACTCCCCACAAGAGTATTGGATGGGGCACCATCATTTCAGAGAACACAGTGGAACTGCTTTATGCCCTTCTAACCCATGCCTGGCATTAGGCATGGTGCCAACAGGTTCATGTGTTTTTCTGCTTCGGAGAGTCCTATTCTATTGACAATACTTCTCTAAAGGGACTAGGCTGTCCGTCAGCAATAGGTGCAACTTAAAGTAGCTTAATGCATTCATTAGGGACTATATATTCAAAGAACAAACATTTGGACATATAGTGTACAAACTAAAACAGATACTTTTTTTTCATTGTTGAATTGAATGGTGTTGAACTTTGTTACATTATAAATGTTTAAAATCATTTCCTACAACAAAACATCATCAGACTAAATCCTTGAATGCTCAGATATTTATACCACTACCACGTACCCTTTTATTCCTCCATCCACTAATGGGTGATGTGTTTAATACTGTTGTTTTTTCCAATCCAAAGAACACCTTTCATCTTCAGCACCATTGTTTATCAAGCCCCAACATTCCCTCCTTGCATGAGATTGGTGTGTGTCCAGCATTGAGCTGAATCAGTTATTATCCCCAAGCAGCCGCCGTGCAGCCATCTGAGTTGCGTCAGCGCAGCTGTGCTCTGCCAAGCAAGACTCTGCAGTTGGCACTTGATGTGTTTCGCAGCTTAGATCTTGTCATATCCTGGTTATGCTTGGATGCAATGTAGAAGTTAAAGATATATCAGTAATGATAGGGGGATTCTTGTCACTGTGTTGTGTGGGTGTGTGTGTGTATTATCGCCAGAATAACCAAGCGTTTAGTGTTTAATTTGATTGCCATGAGATCACTGCATTCGCTCCACCACCTGGCATCTCCGCTGCTTGATGATTTTGTGATATTATTTGTGTTCACAGACCCATCAGCACTGAGACAACAGGCACAAACAGGAGATGTGGAAATTAAAATCTCAGTCAAAATACTGTATCACAAAAGGCTTTGATGTCACAGTTATAACACATTTACATTAGACCACCCATTCAACCTACAGCAGTGTAGAATTTCAGTTTGTTTTTTACACAAGCTTTAGATAATGTTAACATCAATCATCAGAACTGGGGGGAAATGTTCTGTTTTGATCTCTGTACAGTCAGGTTCTCTTTTTGTCAGACAAGATCAGAAAGCTGGGGCTGCGGTTGGCACAGACTCTTCCAAATGGGACAGTTGAAGACAGGAAAAACTGATGCTGGTTTGATAAATCTCAATTTCTGATGAGACACACAGATAGTAGCTTGGATCGATGAACCCAGCCTTTCTTATGTTAACAGTCCATGCTAGTGGAGTTGGTGTAATGGTGTAGGGAATGTTTCCCTGGCACACTTTGGGGCCATTAATGCCAATCAGTCTTCACTTTAATCCCACAGCCTTTCTAAGTTTTGTTGCACATCACTGCCTGAGTGACTCTGCATACTCCTAACTTGGATGTTTCCTTTGCATGCAGTCAAAGTGAGTCTACATTGCAGCTAAGATGTTTCCTGGGGTGGCACAATGTTACGCCATTTTGGCTTAGAGCCCACGCATGCTGGCCACCAGAGTAACTGTGCATCATGACTCTGAGCCCTTTTGAGGCTCATAAAGACTCTATCTGGGCCAGTTCGCTGATACACCTTAGTCTAAGGAGGTTTCCCCCCTGTCTCCTGTGAGCTCTGTGTGTGTTTGCTGTTTTTGTCTGTGTTTCTTTGGGCTGTTTTGTTTATTTGATTTAGCTGCTAATGTAAAACACCACTGAATTCTATGACTAAATATCAATTAAACATTATTATTATTATTATTGTTATTATTTTTATATTACAAAGAACTAAATATGTGCCATACTCAGTAATAGTATATGTCTGATCAATAAATCAGCTGTTTAATTCTGAAGAGAGTGGACTAGATTATGGGTCCTTTAAATACTTTATAGAAGCAACAATACATGACATGCTAATGTTCTTGCACAGTTATTCAATGCTCACAGTGCACAGTAACAATACAGTATTTTTAATAGATTGTTTGTGTCTGTGTTCCAGATTCCAAGATGATTTGAAGGACCACCTCAACAATCCTGTGAGCCTGTTTACCACCAAGCTTTTTTCTGGTCGTCATTGGAGTTGAGCAGAGGGATATTCCGCAGTGTCTTTGCATGAGATAAAATGGCTGACACCATGAAAACCTGCCATCACCTGCTCTTAACCTTTACTCTGCTTCCACTGGTAAGCAACATGTATATTCAATTACAGAAAACAGGTACTGAACGGTTGGGAAAGAATAATTGCTTAGAGACAACATCAACTTGCACATTAGTCTAACCCACAAGGTTTAATTGACAGGTGTTACAGGACTGCATAAGATATTATACAGCCACAGCATGTTGATGAAATAGTGCAACTGCACATGCAGCCATTGCTAATATGTTTCCCATAGGGAAAGAGTTATCTTATTAGTTGTTAAGCTATTCAACACTTATTGTCCAGCTGTCCTTTTCCATTGTTTCATTAAGTTAGGCAACCATTGTGCAGTGTTGTACACAACAGTGCAAACACAAATACATGTTTTGGAGTTGAATTTGAATGACCCAATCATGCACACTCACATGTTGCATGCTAGAAAATACAATTGACAATACAGGATTGAAACAGCATGTTTAATTAGCATGTGCATTTGAATTAAGTCTGCAATATGCTGCAATATCTTGTGATGCAGTGCAGAAATATCCTATCCCTTTATAAAGGCCTGTTAATGAGACAGAGGTGTTAAATATCCGGAGGGAAAGTGTAGTGATACAGTACAGATGTATAGAGAGTGAGAGAGAGAGAGAGAGAGAGACAGAGAGAGAGAGAGGGAGAGAAAGAGACAGAGATTCTAAGCTGTCAAAACATTCAGTGTTTAATGTCACCTTGCAGTTCTCTTCAGATCACACACCTCTGCCATTTTGTTTCTGGCAGTGTGCCTTCTTCAGCATGACTGCTACTCTCATGTACACAATATCCTCCTCTGTAGAAGACTGTTCTGCATTCTAGAGGTGATGACTCAGTGAGACAATATTAAAATGTCCTACCATGATTATCAGTGTCTAAAATTAGCATATTCATTTTACAGTATTGATCAATTGTTTCAGAATATATCACAGCCCAGGTTGCCAATAGGAATGGTGGCCCCCAAAAAAACATTATGTGCATTTAACTGGCTTTTGGGGGTGGTCTCTGTTGTGGAGTGACTTTTAATGCATTTTGAATGCATTATTAATTTTGGGTGTTTTATAATAAAGGAATTTGTCACTGTACAGCACACGTATGAAATGTGTCCTCCGCATTTAACCCATCTGTGGTAGTGAACACACACACACACACACAACTCCAACTCCAGCACCTGGGGAGCAGAGAGGGTAAAGGGCCTTGCTCAAGGGCCCAACAGTGGCAGCTTGCTGAGCCCAGGAATCGAAACCACAACCTTGTGATCAATAGCCCGGCGCTCTAATCGCTGAGCCACCACTGCCCCTTACTAGTCCCTTACTACTGAAATATCCCCAACTATTACAATCAGAATTACAACAACTAATGATTATCATTATTAGTTAGTAAGTTGGTTAACTGATTTGGATTCGACTAGTACTTGACAGATACCTTATTTAAAACCCACTGAAATCTTCACAAACATACTTGTTTCTCCAGCTATATATCATATAGTTTCAATTAGTTTTGAAGATATTTTCATTTTAACATATACTATAAGCAGGGCAAATGCTAAACTTTGTCTTTACTTTCAAGTTAAACTTTAATCTTCCAGTGGTTAAGAGAACATTACCCACTTTTGACTGATAAAGGAAAAACTTAAAAACTCCAGTGCTTGCAGTAATCCCCATTGCATCATTTCAGTGCAGTTACTGGTCAATTAGCTTTCTTACAGCTCCACCATTTCTTAATAACCTGCATTTGGCTTCAGAAATCTGGATCACATACTGAGCATAAAAGCATGTCAGAAATGGTCCCTCCACTGCAAATATTTAGGCAAAATATTTATAAAACAGGTCAGTATAAAACTTCTTACATGACTTAAATACCAAAACTGTCATAAACAATGCATAAAAACATACTGTTGCATCATCATTAGCATTCATTTATTGCTACTAGGGCTAGCATAATACTAGTGGGTGAAAAAAGCTGCTTACAAAAGCAAATGCTGGTCTATCATTTGTGACCAAATTATGTAACCAAAAACAAACTAAACTTATACTGTAAATACTGTACTTCACATGAACATGAGAACACGTTAAATTATATACAAAATGGTTTATGGTTGGCATAATAGTGTTCATTTAAAAATACTACAATAGACGATATAGATTAAATTCTAATTTCAGTTATGTTCAAGTACATAGAAGAGGCTGAAAAAGCATGTACTTATGTGGCTCATATTCTCCACATCATAATACTGCCACATAGATCGGCTGTAATCATGTGTTATGAGTGTAAATTGGCCGATTCTGATGGTAAACAGATTCTGACTGATTTCAGTCATGAACTACTAGTATCTGTTGATATTAATTATTAATGAGTATGAACTTATGCTCGCTGAAGGCTACTAGCCTATGCTTAAAAATGTTTTTGTGCTAACCAAAGAACACAATCTGAAGAATAAAGGAAACACACATTGCAGTTATCAAGCCTTGCATATCACAAGTAAAGAACTAAAATGAGACACTTAAAGCAAATAAAAAATGAGATAACCAAGATATGAGTATAATTCATAATGTTCATTATTGGAGAAAAACAATCAATAATACTGTAAAGCACAGCATACCGGTTTATTACCTAGCACTAGTCGTTTGTTTTGTCACAATGTTTTTAAGATATACTGAAAATGTTTACAGTGCTTTAATACACAATGGAATCATTACAATTTTAGTAGAATGTATTGTTTACCAGCATTACTGCTGTTTACTGTTCAGATCATAACTACAAACTATAACATGCCTTTATCTTGACTTTTCTAAATGACTAAAATTTGAAACTCTATGATCATCATCCCATACAAAAACATACAATTGAAAATGCAATATGTTATGTTGATATTTTGGAATTTAATGACAGCTTACAACAATATATGTATTCCCTTCATTAATGAGGGATCAGGTTTTATACTGCAGTGTCATCATTAAACTGATAACCGTCCCATCCCTACTACACACAGATTTGTTCCATCTCCCCATGCTCCACTTTCGACACTACAAGCAGAAGAGAAGCACACGTCCGCGTACACATTTACGTCACCCGCAGGTTGGCACCAAACAAGGCTCTGGCATTCAATGAGCTCTGGCACCAGACGGGCCAAATGTAAACTGAGCAGGAGCCAACAGACTTCTGCTCGACTGAGTGCTCCTGGCAATCAGGGACAGGCCATTCTCTGTCAGGGCTGTGTGTGACCGCTGAAAGCTAACTGCTAACTGCTAATCTCTCTGATCTCACTGCATCATGCTGTATGAAGATGCAGTGGTGTGGGATTTGAAGAGTGTCATGAACACTTGGTACTTCTTTTAGTTAATGTAAAGTTTCTTCTGAGACAGTGAATCTTTTCTTCTTAGTCAAGTGGATGATCTAATGGCCTACTTTAGTCATGTGGAATGTGCTTCTAAAAGCAGTTTGTCCAACCTATAAACCTAAATTCAGTTGTCCTTTTGCAAATACTGCTTCAGATTTTTGTTTAAAGCTCAAATCATCCTCAGATCCTTGGATCTATTAATAGTTATTTTTTAAAAGCTCTCATTTTTTGATATTCTCTCTCTTTTTTTAAAGATCCTGTTGCAAGGATGTGCTGTGTTTAAGTCCAGATAAATGCTAAGAGCTCAACAGCTGTGAAAAGTGCATGCTTGAAATGAGTTAAAATAGGTGGGCATATTTCCTAGGCAGAATTTACTGAAGTACTTAAAATGTTCACACTGGCCAAAGTGAAAAATGTTACCATAGCTACATCTAAATATGCCTACTAAATATAGTTGTAAATATGCCTACTTACATCCTACAGCAGTGCTACAGTGTTCTCTTTTGTATAGCCGATGGTTCTCTCTCAATGCCAGTATGACATTGATGAAAAATGCAATGCAATTATAAGACGATTATCAGTGCTTTATCCATCTTGTGTCTCTGTTATGTGCCTGCCACTGACAGTGCAGGCGTTACACTTGCCCAATTCTTAGTTCCACCTTTTGCATCCATCAAAATGACATGATCTATTAATCAATCATTTCGAAAATCGAGTTTCATCAACAATGAGACCTCGCTCTTTGGATGTGAATGGCAACACACAAACACAACAAACACCATATCGTTGCTTTCATGCAAATACCTTTAATGGAAGTCAATGTAAAACAATTTTATTCCAGTTCATTTTGGAGCGTTTCTGTTGAATTGATTTTTGCACAATAGTGACGACATGACAGTTTTAGGTTGGATTTTTTGCTTATGGAGAATTTCAACGTATATTTTTTTATATTGACAATGTGACAATTGACAATTGTGAAAACACACACAGGTCTAGAAGATAATGGCCTGTGAATTATTTTTTCCAGTTCAGAATTTAGCATTTATTTTAAACTATATTCAAAACTGTCCAATGATTAAATGCCTGACGAAGGAGAAATTAATGTTACAGACCAACAAATGCTTTGGCGAACCTTAAAACCTTCCTATTCTCCGCTGGTTGTTGTTGATAATTAATTAAGAGGGTGAATGAAAACAAGAGAACAGGTGATTTAGCTAGTTTTGTTGTGCAGCAGCAGTGAATCACGCTGCGTTTATGGGGGAAATTGTTCTGTGATGCTGCCAGGCTGAGGGTGGGCATTGACAGTGACCTTATAAATATGCATGAGACATTCATGTTTATTAAACATGACTCATGTTACAAGTGCCACATACACTCCGAGCAGAGGACTGTCAGTCCAATTAGCACAAAGATAACCAGGAAAGAATCTTCACTTCCACTTCTGATCTGTTTACAGTGAAGCATTATGTGTATTCAGTGTTAATGTAGTGAACGGACATTTCTAATATATTTTAATACTAATGTATGTGTCTGCAACAAATCTGACACCTGACAGTCCTATGCAACATGGCGACAGGGTCACAGGCACCCAATGGTTATTGACACGTGTGGGGAGCGAAGGCTAGCTCGTCTGGACAGGACTTAAAAGCATCTGCTGCTGCTGTCTTGGTGCCAGATACCACAGGACACCTTCAGAGGTCTTGTGCAGCCCGTGTCTTGATGGGTCAGAACTGTTTTTGCAGCATGTGGAGGAACCTACACAAGGTGGTTTTAATGCTGTGGCTGATCTAACTACAATTCTTGACCTTACAATTTATACTTTTATATTATACAAAAAAAAAATGCATGTATACATTATATATACGCTATATGTCCAAATGTCTGTGGACACTGCTTCTAATGAATGCATTCAGCTACTTTCAGTTGCACCCACTGCTGACAAAGATGTGCAAATGCGCACACACACAGCTTGTTTGGTCCTTGTAGAGAGGTATTGCCAAAAGAATGAGACTTTCTAGAGCAGATGAATATGAACATATTGTTATCATGCCTAATGTCAGGTGCGAACTAGAGGGTATAAAGTATTGTGCTGTGGAGCAGTGGAACTGTGTCCAGTGATGGTGCTTTATCCAGTTCTATAGGAATGAGTTGGGAGCATCCTGATCTACTGACACTGTCGATGAATGCAATCAAATCCTCACATCAATGCTCAAAAATCTACTACAAATTTGTTCTTTATGCCAACATTACAGGACACACTTTTCACATGCACCATCACTAAAAGTGAAAGAAGCATGTGGACTGACATGGTAGAGTAATTGCCCAGAGTAGCAATACCAGCCAAAATGCTCATGTGGGGCTCACATGGGTGGAGCTGAGTGGGTTTGTACATGTGTTGTACTGGTACCCAGTATCCTACATAATGCTGCTTTAAAGGAAATACTACAGTAAAGACAAGCATATTCACAAGCCAGCCACAGCAGATTATAGTGTTCAATTCTGAGGTGTTTTGACTTGTAGGAATTTATGTAGTGGATGGTTATGAGGGCACAGTAGTACAATAGATATGTCTTAGAATATTTATTGTACACTTTTATGGTGTGCTTTGCTCTGCAGAGCCATTTTTCTGGGCAGGGTATACTCATTAATATTGCTCAAAAAAGAGATCGCTGATTTCAGCTTCCGAATGTGGAAACTAGAGCTACTGAATATCAATCGCTGTATTTCATGTAATTCTGTTACTGTTTACATCTGTTTGTATACAGCAGTGTAATAAGTACTGTGTGCAAAAATATATTTTAGGTCAACAGCTCTTTTGGCTTCAGTTAGTGAAAGAATATAAATAGTAAGAGAGAGAGAGAGAGAGAGAGAGAGAGAGAGAGCTTGCCAGTCTGCTGTAATGATCTGTAGACTAATCTGAGATGAGCTGTGAATCAGGGGAAATATCCCCCGCTGTGACGCCCTCTCATCCCCTGTCTCCCAAAACTTCCTGCTGCTTAGCAACATGAATACTAATTACTAGAAGTGAATTTGTGAGTGTGTATATTTGTTTTTCATTGTGTGTGTCTTTGTATAAATTCTTCTTGTTTTTGCCATTGTTCCTAACTCTCAAGTAATGTTAATGGAAAAGAAAAGTAGCAATCTCTATATTATGACTACAACAACTACTACTATAATAACTGAAACACCAACTACTACTACAACAATAATTACAACAAATTGCAACTAAAACTGCTACTACAATGATAAGTAGAACAACAATTACAACTACTACTACAATAACTACAACAAAAACAACTTTTACTACTACAACGATTACAACTACTACTACGACAACAACTACTACTACTAAAATAACTACAAAAGATACTACAATAACTACAATAACAATGAACAGCAATTACAACAACTACTACTACAACAATAATTAGAAGTACAACTAATACTGTTACAACTACTACTACTACAGTAATTAGAACAACACTACAATTACAATTACAACTACAATTACTACACTACAACTACACTACTACTACTACTACAATAACTAGATGATCAACTACAACAACTACTACAACAGCTACTACAACAACTACCACTACTACTACTACTACTACTACTACTACTACTACAATAACTAGATGACTACAGCTACAACAACTACTACAATAATTAGAACAACACTACAGTTACAATTACAACTACAACAACTGGGCCACATCTACTACAACACCTACTACTGCTACTACTACTACTACTACTACAGTAACTAGATGGTCAACTACAGCAACTACTACAACTACTACTACAACAATAACTACTATTACTACTACTATTACTAATAGTAATAAAACTAATACATTTTATTTGTGTAGTTGCTTTATAAAACCCTAGGTCACTTTCCAACAGTAAAGCTATACAGAATGCAGATAATTCTGGAAATACTATGTTGTCTTCTCTTGTCCATTTCCCACTCATGTGTGGAACTATAGTTGCACAGAGTGTATTCAGTGTACCAATAAAATCAAATGAAGTTTAATATAGGTGAAATCTGAAATTTAATGACAATTTGTACAGCCCTGTGGCGTAAGGATGTTCAAATGCTTTGGTATTCTTTTGTAATACATAAAATCCCAACATCATTTCAAAAGTGTTCAAAAAGCGGGATCCCAGCTGACTGTGCCAGGGCATGCCTGTTTCACTCCCACACAGTGAGTCTTCATAGCACAGATTCCAAATAGAAAAGGGTTACAAAAGATTTGACAGTTCTGAAAGCAAAGTGCTGCTTCTTATGTAACTCACAAATACATTTTCAGTGTCTCAGCAGGTTTTCAATGCCATTGTCAAGGCAACTGGCAGTCCTGCAGCCATTTCTGGCTGTGCATATACGTCAGATTAATGAAAGGGGGTGAAGGTTCATTCAGTGCTGGTGTAGACCCTGCTGGCACACAAAGACTTGCATGGCCTGGGTGCATTTCTGACAAGGACTGTTTGACAACAACATCAGGTTTTGAATGAAGGAGTTGATGGAAGTAATTGTGCGGACATTTGAACTTCTGTATTTTGTGTCTTTCAGATATTGTGCATGCATCCAGATTGTGTCATCCAGCTAGAGAAAGAAAAATGCATGGAGAGGATGGCCCTGGACGACCCTAGCAGCGACCCAGAAAATGGTAAAAAAAAAAAAAAAAAAGATTCTATTAGACAAAACTTTCCAAAATCAAGGGTATTAATAAGTTTTTTCTCCTGTGCTCCTGTAGTAACTGCATCTACTAGGTTCTCAGCATTGCTGGGAAGATTTGCTTACATTCAGCCACAAGAGCATTAGTGAGGTCAGGTATGGTTGTTGAATGATTAGGTTTGGTCACAAACACCACTCAACTAATTTTGAAGGTATTGAATGGAGCTCCATCACTCGGGAGAACGTTCAACTGCTCCCCACCCCAAAGCTGGCCCTGTGTAGAACCTGTCATTGTCTATGGTGACCTTAGGCTTGTATGTTTTCTCTAGAGATTGTACAGTCCTAAGTGTACATTTGAACTTCTGTTTAAGCAATGGTTGTATCCAAATGCAGCTGAGTTTACACATAAGAAGCAATGTCCATCAACCTTGACTGAGTGGATCCAAAACGATTAACCATAGCGTCTAAACAACCTGCCTAATACTGCATTGGTCTCTCTTGTGCTGACAAAATGGTTCTGATCTTTTAACACATGGGCTCAAACAAATCTCTGTGGTATATGTTCTGAATTGCATGTTCACAATCTGGCCCTGGCCAAATCAGCTCAGATCCTTGTGCTTGCCCATTTCTTTTGCTTCAATACATCAGCCTCAAGAACTGACTGTTCACTTACTGCCTAAAAGGTGTACCCCACCATTTGACAGGTGTTATTGCAATGAGACAATCAATGTTATTAACTTTGCCTGTCAGTGGTTTTAATGTTAAGGCTGATCGCTGAACCTAAGAAATAACTAGTAGAGGACTATATCAAAAATTGTCCTGGAATTGTCACTACATGAAGCTGGCATAAGGAAATGTGGCTTAAGTAGAAACAGAAAGATGCATGTGTCCACACAGATCTTTCAGAGCTCACTCTGGCATCCCACTGTTCAATAATGTTCTTAATGCTGTGGACAGTCAAGTCCAGCGCTGATAATAAAGCACTGATGCTTTGACAAGTCTCCTTTCAAAGAGACATGCTTATTAGATAATATGGGGATGGCATTGTCTCTCTCGGTTCAGAGAGACAAAGATAGAGGAGCATGGCTACTGTGTGTTTTCATTAGTGTTTTCTGAGTGAATTAAGCGATTATGTCATTTTTTTTTTATCTCCAAACACTATCAGTTGATATGAAAAAAATAATATGTGGGAGATTCTGGAAGTACAAAGAAGTATGACTGAGCTTTGAAGCTGGTCATGTGTGTCCTGTGTCCTTTCTACTCAAATAATTAACACAGTTTTCCAGAGAGAAGGCAGGATTTGAGAAATCGTAATCAGAGATAATGCCATTTGGGACTGACTAAATGTTCCAGTGGCTTCCAGGAAGAGTATGTCACTCAAATGTCCTCACATTCTCCATGGAATTCAGCTGTCATATGGACACCGCATTTTCTCCTTTGCTTTGTTGTGTCTATTTATAAATCCGTCTCTTGGCTATTTTACCAACTGGACTTATGTCCTTAGTAGAAAGGTAATAAGACTGTTACTAGATGAGCAGTTGTGCAGAAAACAAGCTTGTTTGCCAGATGGCATGAAGCAGAAAACCTTTACAGAATGGCCAGGAGTGATTTTTGCCAGCTGGTGTGTGATCTTTTATATTTATTATACATGTTACTGCTAGGACACATCATTTAAGAGAATGAAGTTAATTTTTATGGTTACGTACACCACACACAACCGTATTGATCTGTAGGCCAGCTTCCTAAATAATCAAGTATAATAAAGCTTAATTAGTCATAACTTAATAATCATAACATTAATGGACAGAAACATTTTAAAATTAAAGAAACATTATGTAGCATTTTTACCTTAGAATAAAAGCTATAAAATCACGTTGATGCTCCAGTGACCTGTAATAAGGAGAATAGCGTCTCCATCATGGCTACTTCAGGCTTAATGCACTGCTAACTGCACAGTGTAGCTTTGGAGAAATGATCAGGAAAACGTTAGAGCATTAGAACTGTGTGAGAACTGTGCAACGCTATATAAGATAAGATAAAATAATCCTTTATTAGTCCCACAGTGGGGAAATTCTCACATAACCTGATCATATTAGTTAAAAAAATGAATATTACTCTACCAGTAATATTGAGGAGTGTCAGTTCTCATGCCTTTTTCACTTTCAGTGATGGTTCTGTATCTCTCAGCTTGTCAGGAAATTCATGTAAGCATGCTTTTCTTCAGGGGTGGCTTAAAGCAAAAATTTCACTTCCTGACTGTAGGCCAAGAACAAAACCACCAATTCTTCATAATGCTGCTTTTAATTAAGAAAAAAACTTCCTCATTATAAAAAATGAATCACAGAGAGCAAACAAAAGATATATAGGAATCTGAGTGTGGTATTTGATTCAACATGATCATAACAGCCTTTTTAATTTACATAACATGAGTCAGGCATTGCCTCACACAGCATGATGCTGAGAAAGTGATTCATGCCTCTGTTTTGTTTATGTCTAGACTACTGTAATACACCGTTTACAGGATTACCAAAAACCAAAATAGACCGACTACAACTTGTTCAAACCGCGAGTACTGACACCGTCCAAGAAGAAAAAAACATATTACACCTGTTCTAGCAGCGCACTGGCTGTCTGTTTCTTTTAGAACTGATTTGAAGATTCTAGCGTTGGCACTTAATGGATTAGCACCTTCAGATATCTGAGAATGCTTGATAGAATATGTTCCATATCATGTTTAGGATCATCAACTCCTAAATGTTCTGTACATAACAATACAATATAGAACGTCTGGTACAGCAGCATTTTGTAGTTATGGACCCGGAACATTTTACTGTAGGCATGAATTTTACTGTTAGATTCCTGTCAGGCACCGACCATTAGCATTTATAAATGGGAACTATGATTTGTTTAGATTGACAAATTAAGTAGCAGTAGCTTCTTTATTTTATATACATTTGGTTTTGTTGAGCAAAACTTTATTTTATTTATTTTATTAAGAAAAATATTTTTTTCCTAATTTTTTTTAACCCCCCCCATGGTTTGAGACATATGTGAAGGCAGATTAATAGCCAAAGTTTAACCATAACAGTGTGGAGTACAGTTTTACTGTCGCTGTTACATTATACAGTAATAATTCCCCCAGATGCAGAGCTGCAGTAAAAACACACAGACTGAACAGCTGTCCATCACGTGAACGGAGCGTGTGGATAAAACCGGTACTGTATGTAAACATTGTGCCACGAGAGACAGAAGGCAACACATTAAGCACTGCCACACATCTGCAGATCACTCTGGTGTGTGAGTGGAGAGCAGAGTTCCATTAGTGTGAGGCATAGGGATCTCATATAGACACTGGCTGAGTGTAAAAAGGAGACAATTTCAACTAAGTCAACCTCAGAATTATAAAATTTACAATTAACTTTTAATGTGGAACATATGAATTAAACAAATGGAGCAAGAGAAAGACAATCGCTCCACTCAACCGCTACAACTAAAATAAAAGTCATTAATATAAACCAAGCAGTAACACACAACCCTTTCAAACTGAAAGCTAAAATTACTGTGGGTTTTGTGATCTGTTACAACATTAATTTAATATGAACAAAGACACATCTCTATGTGCTTTTTTCATGATTAATGTGTTGTACTTTAATAAGTACTTGAGTAAATGATCACACAATCAAGTTGGAGACACTGTTTACCGTAAGTGTTGTAATATGCATACAAATATTTGTTATATATAAACGGTTGCAAGACAATATGTTCTGTGAACTGAACACATTTCAACTTTATACAAAAAAAAGAATATTTGATATTACAGACATTGGAGCGATATATAAGAATATGACTTGTTTGTGCAAATTATACATTTCAGTTGTTGATTTTTGAAAAAAAAATGCAAAATAAATGTTCACATTTTTGTTTTTTACTCCTGTAATGAAAATGATTTGTATCACAGCCCTGTTGGCCATTTGTAGAAACAGAGAAGTTGCTTAACTGACAGACAGAAAGAGAGTGCCTGACAGTTTTCTGACATGGTATGATGTGATCTCCAATCTGAAAAGCAGTTATGACAGCTCTTGATTGATATGTCAGTTATGTGGTCTAGGGCAAAGGAAGTTTGTTAGAGGCCTGTTAGAATGAGTGTGCTAGAATGGGTAGTTCTGCAAGCTTACATCATGTAAAGCATTACATTCATATATTTGACTAATAAAGAAAATAGCATTTTCCTTCCCTCGCATGATGCCATAGGAAGCAGTCTGTGAGCTGAATGCTGTGGATGTGTTGGTCTGTTGTAAAGATGGTGCAGTTTTAAGTGGGAGATATATGGAGGATAAACTTACTGATAATGTAAGATGTTTTAAAGGCACAGATGTCAGTGAGGTGAATTGCTGTGAAATGTTGCTTCCTGTTGGACACCAGTAGTCTGGATAATACTATATGCATATTATCCAGATATATGCATGTAACTGGAGATTTAAGATTAAGGTTATATCCTCATATATAAGATCAGCTTAACCAAACCAGCATGTCCAGTGTCATTTGGTGACAGTCCTAACATTTACATCAACAACATTTATATCAATGACAGGATTATGACAGTTAGGGGCACATACATTCGTACATTTGGAAAAAAAGTAATAAAAAAATAGGATATGGTGCCTTTAAAAGCTACAGCTTCATATAATTGTATGCCTTTCTGTTTTTCTTTGTATTTTACCATTCCCCCACTGTTTTTTGTCTCTCCCCTTTCTCTCTCTCTCTCTCTTGTTCTCTCTCTCTCTCTTTTATGTTAAACTTATAGAATTCAATTTTTTCCCCATTATTAGTGAAGAATCTAAGAGGGATTCAGTGATGAAAAAGCAGGCTATAATCTTCTGCTCACATATAAAGCGAATAAGTAAATCCTTATGTGACTGTTTGGCTAAGCTGAGAGAGAGAGTTGATGAAATGATCCAGCATTTCATCAATGACACTTCAAGGTCTTTTTTTTACTGCATATAAAAATAAAAGACTGATCCTGTTGTCATGTGCTCTGTCAGACAGCCTAAATATGTTTCAAATACAGAACATGAACTAATTATAAAGCCCTTTTTCAAAGATACAGTGCCAGATGGAGAACTATTTCTGTAGCATGTCAGTTACGCACGTTTCCACTGTACAGTAAAGAACGTCTGTCAAGCCACACCACTAAATATAACTCAAACTGGGTTATTCAACTCTCAGGTGCCATAAATACCCCAATATAAACTGGTCCAGAAAGTGTGTCTGCGCAGCTATGGAGCACTATCGTGTCTGACAGTGACGATTTTTCCCCTCTCATAAAGCTTTTGAATTCCTGTGTTCAGTGTGTGGTTCAGCATTTTAGGAGCTACATTTGAGTTTAGGTTTAGAAGTAATGCTGTATTTTTTGTTTGTCTGCTGCAGTGTGTCGCTGGATGTGGGATAACCTAACATGCTGGCAGCCAGCGCGATTAGGTGATGTGATGTGGATGCCCTGCCCCGAACTGTTTGAGGTCATGAGTGAAGAATATGATGGTGAGAAACAACTACCAATCATTGTCTATTGTAAAGACCCTAAGACTGAATATGACTGGAATGAAATCAGCACTGCAGAGCCATCAGGGTTCCATGAAAATATAGCCACTGTATTATGTTATTGTATTTTACAAAATCTCTATATACAGTGGGGAGAACAAGTATTTGATACACTGCTGATTTTTCAGGTTTTCCCACTTGCAAAGCATGTAGAAGACTGTAATTTTTATCATAGGTACTCTTCAACTGTGAGTGATGGAATCTAAAACAAAAATCCAGAAAAATACATTGTATGATTTTTAAATAATTAATTTCCATTTTATTGTGGGAAATAAGTATTTGATACACCAGAAAAAGAAACTTAATATTTGGTACAGAAACCTTTGTTTGCAATTACAGAGATGAGACGTTTCCTGTAGTTCTTGACAAGGTTTGCACACACTGCAGCAGGGATTTTGGCCCACTCCTCCATACAGATCTCCTCCAGAGCCTTCAGGTTTCGTGGCTGTCGCTGGGCCACACGGACTTTAAGCTCCCTCCAAAGATTTTCTATTGGATTCAGGTCTGGAGACTGGCTAGGCCACTCCAGGACCTTAAGATGTTTCCTACGGAGCCACTCTTTAGTTGCCCTGGCTGTGTGTTTTGGGTCGTTATCATGCTGGAAGACCCAGCCACGACCCATCTTCAGTGCTCTTACTGAGGGAAGGAGGTTGTTGGCCAAAATCTCACGATACATGGCCCCATCCATCCTTCCCACAATACGGTGCAGTCGTCCTGTCCCCTTTGCAGAAAAGCATCCCCAAAGAATGATGTTTCCACCGCCATGCTTCACGGTTGGGATGGTGTTCTTGGGGTTGTACTCATCATTCTTCTTCCTCCAAACATGACGAGTGGAGTTTAAACCAAAAAGTTCTATTTTTGTCTCATCAGACCACATGACCTTCTCCCATTCCTCCTCTGGATCATTCAGACGGGCTTTGACATGCGTTGGCTTGAGGAAGGGCACCTTGCGTGCACTGCAGGATTTTAATCCTTGACGGCGTAGAGTGTTACTGATTGTTTTCTTTGAGACTGTGGTCCCAGCTCTATTCAGGTCATTGACCAGGTCCTGCCATGTAATTCTGGGCTCATTCCTCACCTTCCTCAAGATCATTGATGCTCCACGAGGTGAGATCTTGCATGGCGCCCCAGACCGAGGGAGATTATCCGTTATTTTGCATTTCTTCCATTTTCTAATAATTGCACCAACAGTTGTTGCCTTCTCACCAAGCTGCTTGCCTATTGTCCTGTAGCCCATCCCAGCCTTGTGCAGGTCTACAATTTTATCCCTGATGTCCTTACAAAGCTCTCTGGTCTTGGGCATTGTGGAGATGCTGGAGTCTGACTGATTGAGTGTGTGGACAGGTGTCTTTTATACAGGTAACGAGTTCAAACAGGTGCAGTTAATACAGGTAATGAGTGGAGAACAGGAGGGCTTCGTAAAGAAGAAGTAACATGTCTGTGAGAGCCAAAATTCTTACTGGTTGATAGATGATCAAATACTTATTTCCCACAATAAAATGGAAATTAATTATTTAAAAATCATACAATGTATTTTTCTGTATTTTTGTTTTAGATTCCATCACTCACAGTTGAAGAGTACCTATGATAAAAATTACAGTCTTCTACATGCTTTGCAAGTGGGAAAACCTGAAAAATCAGCAGTGTATCAAATACTTGTTCTCCCCACTGTATAGCAATTTTCTCTCAGTGGAATTGTAAAAATTGTATTCTAAGCATTTCTATTGGTACATTCGTCTGCTTTATTGGCTTATCTATAACTAGCCTCTGGTTAAACATGCATAAAGATTGTTAAACCAGCCTCTGGTGTCTTTGATTTAGTGGAAGCTGTAGCTTGTTCAGACTAGCTTTGTCAGACAAAAGTAGTCACTGTCCAAATGCATTTTTCAGAGTTTGGAAAGGTGAGTCGGAACTGCACTGAGGATGGCTGGACAGAGATGTTCCCCCACTATGTGGATGTTTGTCCTTTTGATGATAATCGGACCAGTCCGATGGTAAGAATTATAAGTAACTTACCTAACTCTGTACTTTAGTATTGTAGTCATGATCAGTCTGAATCCAGATATAAACAGTATATATGTATATATGTAAGGTATTACAAATTAATAAATTAATAAGATGCTAGGTAGAGATGCTTTAAGTGGAGATCCTTGAGAGTGGAGATCCTTGAGAGTGGAGTGCTTGAGATTGAATAAAAATAATATAAAGACCAAGACAGGAGACCTTCACTTCATGTCATGTTCCTCTGTAATAAAATAACTTTAATTCCAAAGCAAATAAATATTTAAGGCCTATTGCTTATCAGAGCAATAACCTTTGTCTGAACTCGGAATGCTTTGAAGCTTAATAAAAATAGAGGGTGGACAAAATAATGTCCAGCACTATTTGGAATATATTTAGTGTTAAGAAACATGCTGTCTGTTGACCAGCTGCTAACGCCGCTTGGAATGTTGTTGTACACATTTGGGAGAATTTATAGTTGAGGCTCGACTGTTCTTCTGGGAAAGCCGTTGAAAGCAGGGAGTGGAGGTTTAAATGTTTCCTGTGGTTTACTCCAATGCACTTCAGTAGAAAACTCATGAGGATGGGAATGTTCTTCAAACAGAAATGATTTTGAAAAAAAAAGCTAAAAAGATCCTAACATCTATGTGGTCAAATGTAATGTAATGGTGAATGTAAGGAGTAAATATATGTAAAGAATATGTTATATAAGTCAGTTAATATATAATGTAAGGTCAAATGTAAAATGTAAATGGTCTTACTCTGTTCCAGTGTCTCTACTTGTGTGTGTTTGTTATCCTCATTGTTTATTGTACATTAGTATCTATTATCTATATATTGTGTGTATACTGTTGAATATAGGGTTGTCCTGATTGGTTTCAGTGGATTGGGATCGGGGCTGATCCAGGCAAATTGGAATGGATTCTTTGTGTTTTCCGCTGTGCCACTGCGTTAGAGGCACCATAAATAGGTTTTGTTCACACAATGCAGCAAGGAAAATTTTGTTTTGTCTTACAAATTATTTGCAAATTTGTTTCAGTTATAAAATCTGACTTGACACATCAATTTAATTCTGTGTTAATTCCTTATATGGCCACAGGCCACTGGTAGGTCCAGTCTTCCATTTCCCAGTGTAATGTTAGAAGAATTTAGCTAGTTTACATAGTTTTCAGTGTAATTACTGAGAAATATGACTTAGTTTAAAAAAAAAAAAAGAGGGGTTCATTTCCCAGGTCATTAAATGCCTATTTATAAAACTGATTATTATTAATACATATTATTTATTTATTTATTTATCTATAGCTTTGTATATTGTTATGCATTTAAATAATGTTGGCATGCTCTCTTTTGCAGGGCAAATATTATGTTTCTGTGAAGGCTCTGTACACAGTGGGCTACAGCACTTCTCTGGTGTCTCTCACCACCGCCATGGTCATCCTTTGCTGGTTCAGGTGAGGGAAGAATTAAGTGTGTCCTGAGGGGACAGACGCCTTAACTTGAAACAACAGATGAAAACAGTAGAATCCTTACAACATCCTGCCTTCATGAACTAAAAGACAATGCTCTTATCTAAATGTGCATATGTTAATGTAGAGCATTTGTATTTTAAAATTAATCAGAAATATTCACTCCAAGTAACAGAAAAGTAGCAATGAGTACCAATATCTCATGTTACAAGCACATTGACTGAATTGCAATGTGATATTGTTAGATCACAGTTTCTGTCAAACAACTGATGAAGTGTTATGTAAGTGATTGTACTGGGTTGGTTTATTTAAACAGTTTATGGTTAAGGTATGGGACTGACTCCCACTCATTACTGTATTTGGTCTCCCCACAGGAAGCTGCACTGCACCAGGAACTTCATCCATATGAATCTGTTTGTGTCTTTTATCCTGAGGGCAATCTCTGTCTTCATCAAAGATGGAATCCTGTACGCAGAGGAGGATAGCAACCACTGCTTTATACACACTGTGAGTGTGGAAACACTCTCTCTCTCTCTCTCTCTCTCTCTCTCTCTCTGTTTCTCTCCATTAAACTGTTTATTGCTTGTTTTTAATGGCGCAATTAAAAACTGAAATGAATGTCTGATTCATTTTGTTACCACAAACAAATTAACACACACACAAATGTAGAATCACAGATTGTACATGACAAATGTACTATATATATATATATATATATATATATATATATATATATAAATATATATGTGGCATGTTTGCACATGTTAAACATATATATTTTCTTTTCACATCGTTTTTTCCTGACAAACATGCCTCAACAAACATGCTGCATTATGCATTTATCGATGGCTGTTATGAACACGTATTACAAGACTGTAAAAGCACTTGGTTGTTTTTGTTTTTGTTGTTGCAGGTGGAGTGTAAGGCGGTGATGGTGTTTTTTCACTACTGTGTTTTATCAAACTATTTCTGGCTCTTCATTGAGGGCCTGTATCTCTTCACTCTGCTGGTGGAGACGTTTTTCCCAGAGAGAAGATACTTCTACTGGTACACCATCATCGGCTGGGGTGAGCAAGAACTAACCAAGTGGGCAGTATGATGTGGATGTGGTGGCATTACCATAGTAAATTACATTACAGTACTTAAAAAAAAACTTAAAAAAAATAATATCATGAATGAATAGCGTTGATTATTACTTACCGGCTGTATGCATCATAAAAAGATTTAGACTATAAACTATACCCAATAAATAATAAGTACATGAAGTTCACAGTAACATCTGTCTAACCAGCTGTTTGATTTGTCTTCTCTCCTTTTAAATTGTTAATGTTTTGCAAATGTTGACTTTTTTTGCAAACCTACATATCTTGTATATTGATACTACCTTGAAATAGTAATGTATGTCTTGCCATATTGCCCACTTTTACCTGACAGCATGATCAAGCCTACAGTACTGTAACTAAACCCAGTGGGTTAGTGTCTAAGTCATTCAGAGCTTTGTATACCTCGTATTCAGGAACCCCAACAGTGTGTGTGACAATCTGGGCTGTTCTTCGGGTCCATTTTGATGACATTGGGTAAGAGAGCAGATAATGATGATGTGGTTGAATTTATGCACATATTAGGTTGTATCGTAGTACATGTATATTAACATAACATAATATCTTTCTGGCTGTGTCTAAATGTTGTATATTTGTCCATAAATGACGTCTCTAGATGTTGGGACATAAATGACAATGCTGCCATCTGGTGGGTGATAAAAGGACCTGTCCTTGCCTCCATCATGGTGGGTTAAAATAAAAATATATTTTTTTAATAATTAATGGAATTTCCAAAAGGAAACAAAAGTACAGATAAACTAACATTATAATCGTTCTATATTTTCAGATCAACTTTGTCCTCTTCATTGGCATCATTATAATCCTTGTCCAGAAGTTGCAGTCTCCTGATATAGGAGGAAATGAGTCCAGCATTTATCTGTAAGCGTTGCATCTTCATTTGACAGTTCATTTGGGTATTTGTGATTAGTAATGACCCCCTATTGCCCAATACTGTGTGGTTTACAGGCGCCTGGCCCGATCCACTCTCCTGCTCATCCCTCTCTTTGGTATCCACTACACTGTGTTTGCCTTCACTCCGGAGGATGTCAGTAAGCGAGAGAGGCTCGTGTTTGAACTTGGTTTGGGCTCTTTCCAGGTATTTAACCTCAACCCGTTTTGTTTACACAGATCTGTGCCATTACGCTAGCTTAGTGATTCAGGAACATTTGCTTAATGGACTGGAGCTTTTTTGGGCCATCTTCCAAAGTGTTCAGCAGGTTGTATAAAATCTGTATAAAAAGGTAAAAATAAAGTTTTAAAATGGTATTTTTTTAAGTAGAAGTAGCATTTCTCCACATGATTGATACAAATGCACTACATCTGGAAATTTCTCACTTTAACAGGAAAAAAATCAAAACAATTATAAGCAATGTTCTGTCTTCTCAGGGGTTTGTGGTCGCCGTGCTTTACTGCTTTCTCAACGGAGAGGTAAGTCATTATGTAAAATCACAGATTATTATCATTTTTTTGGTCGCTGGTGTATTTGCGCACTAGCATAAACAGTTGTCACATGCTGTGAAATTTGTCCATTAAACACAACTCTTTTATTGCACAGTTTCACAGCTATGAAGTTGCATACCTGAGTGCCTGCTCTACACTAAAAAAGAGTTCTGAGTTAACATTTGACTGTTGTTTAGAAAATTGTATTTTTGAGCTAACTGAGGAGCAGAACTAACACATGCGTTAAGTTAACTGAAAAACACCTGTGTGCTTAGTTGACTTAACTTAAAATATTTATAGTGAGATTCACTGATTTATATTATTGCAATATGTTAAATTTCAAAGAAATGGAAAATAGAAATATTGTTTTTGGAAACCACTTGTTATTCTCAGGTCACATTACTATTAGCATTTTGCTAGATTCATACATGCCACATCAATTTATGATGCAACTAATAAAGTAAAACTGCTCTCCCTGAAGGTGCAGTCAGAAATCAAGAGGAAGTGGCGAAGCTGGACAGTGAACCGTTACTTTGCGGTGGACCTGAAGCACAGACACCCGTCCCTGGCCAGCAGTGGTGTCAACGGAGGCACACAGCTGTCCATTCTGAGCAAGAGCAGCTCCCAGATCCGCATGTCCAGCCTGCAGGCCGAGACGCCAGCCACATGAACGTCCAGCAAGCTGAGCAGACGGGTCCTACCCGCAGACACACAAGCAACTTCTTTAGACCTAGTGCAATCATAGTTCACATCAAAGTTTTTTTCCATCCTCGGTTGTATAAGCTCGGATTGTGAGGGGCCAAACCTT